>NW_026646002.1:0-149609 GCF_949987535.1 Balaenoptera acutorostrata
ATCACAGCCCCTGAACGAATTTTGTAAGAATTTCTCTCTCTTTCACTGTCTTTGTTTCACGGGTTTTGAAAAGTAATTTATTTTTATAATGGGGTTTAGCTGCTTTTCACGGCTGTGTTTATGCCGCTTTACACCCCCTTGACTCACTTACGGAGAGATATCAATACATAGGTTTGAAGATTCTTCCTAGTCAGATATATTCTTGTGCGGTGAATAGGGGGTGTTGAGTCCAGTTCACTGAAAAAGGAATAGGTCTTGTCTCTTACATATTGGGTTTATGGAACGGTATCGGAGCTAATTTGAAACCCTTGTTTTATGCATCACCCCACCTCACCTTTCCCGTTCAGCAGCCATAGTGTGTTTCCTAAACGTGTGACTCTGTTCTGTTTTGCAATTCAGTTCAAGTGTAGCGGTTTTTACATTCCCTCTCTAAGTGATATCTTATGATAAGTGTCTTTTTCTGTGTGACTTATTTCACTTAGAATCGTCGTACCTAAATCCACTCATCGTGCTGCTACTAGCCTTATGACGTTGATTTCATGGCTGAGTGATATTCCATTGTACATGAGGACCACAACTTCTTTATCCATTTTTCTCTTTCCTAGGATATTTAAGGTGTAATGAAGTGGGGGTTCTTGTCCACAGAGCAGCCCTAAACTTTGGGGTGCCTGTGTCTTGCTGATTTTTAGTTTTCCCAATTTATACGCCCATGAGTGGAAGTGCCCTATGCTCTCCAAGCTGTGTTTTTTAGATGTTTCAGAACACACCGTACACTTCTCCAGAGTGGCTGTTGGCAATTTACATCCCACCCATCAGCGTAGCAAGGTTCCCATTTCTCCATGGCCGGTCCTGCATTTCTGGTTTGGACACTTTTTTCCGCATGGCCCTTTTGCCCGCTGGGAAGCGAGACTTCTTTGGAGCGCTGATTGGCCTTTCCAGGTTGCTTGGTTGGCCAAAAAGGGCGTATGCGTTTTTTCCTGAATATATTCAGGAAAAAACGCATACGCCCTTTTTGGCCAAGGGCATCATTGTCCACGTTTTGCCGCTTTTCATGTGCTTTCAAGGCGATTCGAATCTACCTCCTGAAATCTGTTTCCTGCAATTCTGCCTTGCTTTCAAAGCCTCTTCGTTGCCTTCCCTTAATATATTTGTGGACGAGAGGTATCATTTAAAACTCTGCAGGTTTGTGAATTGCAGTGCCCCTGAGCTCCATTTTTCAACTCGCTTTTTTGGGAGCTGGCCGCAAAAGCGCAGGATTGCTTCAGGCCCTCTTCTGGTTCTGGGGGGCAGGCTGAGCTTGTGCTTAATTCTTCTTCCTGATGGGAAAATAGAGTGACCTGTGCCTGTCCCAACACCTAGAGCTAGTCTCTCATTGGTTCCCCCTCTTCCCGTTCATCCTCAGGACAAATTGCAACCTGTACGGAACAGGAGGTTAAAGGTGCTGATTCTCCAAGGAGAGAGATGGCTAGTAAATCGGCTGGAATGGCGAACCCGAGTAAAGGAGATGAGAAATGAGGTGCGTTTTAGAAAACCTTTCCCGATCACACGGTGTACCATCTTCTGGGTTTCTCATGCCTGTTTTCGACGTAGGAAGATGCCCTTGAACCTGGAGATTTGGGACCCATGGGATGGGTACCATGCAGTATTACTTGAAAGGGTCTGCGTTGGCTCACCCAACCTCACCGAACCTCTCAGCCCCAAGAGTGTCCACCCTTATGTCTCAATCAGCTGTGGGTCTAGATATGGTCAATCCAGGTTGCATCACAGCCCCTGAACGAATTTTGTAAGAATTTCTCTCTCTTTCACTGTCTTTGTTTCACGGGTTTTGAAAAGTAATTTATTTTTATAATGGGGTTTAGCTGCTTTTCACGGCTGTGTTTATGCCGCTTTACACCCCCTTGACTCACTTACGGAGAGATATCAATACATAGGTTTGAAGATTCTTCCTAGTCAGATATATTCTTGTGCGGTGAATAGGGGGTGTTGAGTCCAGTTCACTGAAAAAGGAATAGGTCTTGTCTCTTACATATTGGGTTTATGGAACGGTATCTGAGCTAATTTGAAACCCTTGTTTTATGCATCACACCACCTCACCTTTCCCGTTCAGCAGCCATAGTGTGTTTCCTAAACGTGTGACTCTGTTCTGTTTTGCAATTCAGTTCAAGTGTAGCGATTTTTACATTCCCTCTCTAAGTGATATCTTATGATAAGTGTCTTTTTCTGTGTGACTTATTTCACTTAGAATCGTCGTACCTAAATCCACTCATCGTGCTGCTACTAGCCTTATGACGTTGATTTCATGGCTGAGTGATATTCCATTGTACATGAGGACCACAACTTCTTTATCCATTTTTCTCTTTCCTAGGATATTTAAGGTGTAATGAAGTGGGGGTTCTTGTCCACAGAGCAGCCCTAAACTTTGGGGTGCCTGTGTCTTGCTGATTTTTAGTTTTCCCAATTTATACGCCCATGAGTGGAAGTGCCCTATGCTCTCCAAGCTGTGTTTTTTAGATGTTTCAGGACACACCGTACACTTCTCCGGAGTGGCTGTTGGCAATGTACATCCCACCCATCAGCGTAGCAAGGCTCCCATTTCTCCATGGCCGGTCCTGCATTTCTGGTTTGGACACTTTTTTCCGCATGGCCCTTTTGCCCGCTGGGAAGCGAGACTTCTTTGGAGCGCTGATTGGCCTTTCCAGGTTGCTTGGTTGGCCAAAAAGGGCGTATGCGTTTTTTCCTGAATATATTCAGGAAAAAACGCATACGCCCTTTTTGGCCAAGGGCATCATTGTCCACGTTTTGCCGCTTTTCATGTGCTTTCAAGGCGATTCGAATCTACCTCCTGAAATCTGTTTCCTGCAATTCTGCCTTGCTTTCAAAGCCTCTTCGTTGCCTTCCCTTAATATATTTGTGGACGAGAGGTATCATTTAAAACTCTGCAGGTTTGTGAATTGCAGTGCCCCTGAGCTCCATTTTTCAACTCGCTTTTTTGGGAGCTGGCCGCAAAAGCACAGGATTGCTTCAGGCCCTCTTCTGGTTCTGGGGGGCAGGCTGAGCTTGTGCTTAATTCTTCTTCCTGATGGGAAAATAGAGTGACCTGTGCCTGTCCCAACACCTAGATCTAGTCTCTCATTGGTTCCCCCTCTTCCCCTTCATCCTCAGGACAAATTGCAACCTGTACGGAACAGGAGGTTAAAGGTGCTGATTCTCCAAGGAGGGAGATGGCTAGTAAATCGGCTGGAATGGCGAACCCGAGCAAAGGAGATGAGAAATGAGGTGCGTTTTAGAAACCTTTGCCGATCACACGGTGTACCATCTTCTGGGTTTCTCATGCCTGTTTTCGACGTAGGAAGATGCCCTTGAACCTGGAGATTTGGGACCCATGGGATGGGTACCATGCAGTATTACTTGAAAGGGTCTGCGTTGGCTCACCCAACCTCACCGAACCTCTCAGCCCCAAGAGTGTCCACCCTTATGTCTCAATCAGCTGTGGGTCTAGATATGGTCAATCCAGGTTGCATCACAGCCCCTGAACGAATTTTGTAAGAATTTCTCTCTCTTTCACTGTCTTTGTTTCACGGGTTTTGAAAAGTAATTTATTTTTATAATGGGGTTTAGCTGCTTTTCACGGCTGTGTTTATGCCGCTTTACACCCCCTTGACTCACTTACGGAGAGATATCAATACATAGGTTTGAAGATTCTTCCTAGTCAGATATATTCTTGTGCGGTGAATAGGGGATGTTGAGTCCAGTTCACTGAAAAAGGAATAGGTCTTGTCTCTTACATATTGGGTTTATGGAACGGTATCGGAGCTAATTTGAAACCCTTGTTTTATGCATCACCCCACCTCACCTTTCCCGTTCAGCAGCCATAGTGTGTTTCCTAAACGTGTGACTCTGTTCTGTTTTGCAATTCAGTTCAAGTGTAGCGGTTTTTACATTCCCTCTCTAAGTGATATCTTATGATAAGTGTCTTTTTCTGTGTGACTTATTTCACTTAGAATCGTCGTACCTAAATCCACTCATCGTGCTGCTACTAGCCTTATGACGTTGATTTCATGGCTGAGTGATATTCCATTGTACATGAGGACCACAACTTCTTTATCCATTTTTCTCTTTCCTAGGATATTTAAGGTGTAATGAAGTGGGGGTTCTTGTCCACAGAGCAGCCCTAAACTTTGGGGTGCCTGTGTCTTGCTGATTTTTAGTTTTCCCAATTTATACGCCCATGAGTGGAAGTGCCCTATGCTCTCCAAGCTGTGTTTTTTAGATGTTTCAGAACACACCGTACACTTCTCCAGAGTGGCTGTTGGCAATTTACATCCCACCCATCAGCGTAGCAAGGTTCCCATTTCTCCATGGCCGGTCCTGCATTTCTGGTTTGGACACTTTTTTCCGCATGGCCCTTTTGCCCGCTGGGAAGCGAGACTTCTTTGGAGCGCTGATTGGCCTTTCCAGGTTGCTTGGTTGGCCAAAAAGGGCGTATGCGTTTTTTCCTGAATATATTCAGGAAAAAACGCATACGCCCTTTTTGGCCAAGGGCATCATTGTCCACGTTTTGCCGCTTTTCATGTGCTTTCAAGGCGATTCGAATCTACCTCCTGAAATCTGTTTCCTGCAATTCTGCCTTGCTTTCAAAGCCTCTTCGTTGCCTTCCCTTAATATATTTGTGGACGAGAGGTATCATTTAAAACTCTGCAGGTTTGTGAATTGCAGTGCCCCTGAGCTCCATTTTTCAACTCGCTTTTTTGGGAGCTGGCCGCAAAAGCGCAGGATTGCTTCAGGCCCTCTTCTGGTTCTGGGGGGCAGGCTGAGCTTGTGCTTAATTCTTCTTCCTGATGGGAAAATAGAGTGACCTGTGCCTGTCCCAACACCTAGAGCTAGTCTCTCATTGGTTCCCCCTCTTCCCGTTCATCCTCAGGACAAATTGCAACCTGTACGGAACAGGAGGTTAAAGGTGCTGATTCTCCAAGGAGAGAGATGGCTAGTAAATCGGCTGGAATGGCGAACCCGAGTAAAGGAGATGAGAAATGAGGTGCGTTTTAGAAAACCTTTCCCGATCACACGGTGTACCATCTTCTGGGTTTCTCATGCCTGTTTTCGACGTAGGAAGATGCCCTTGAACCTGGAGATTTGGGACCCATGGGATGGGTACCATGCAGTATTACTTGAAAGGGTCTGCGTTGGCTCACCCAACCTCACCGAACCTCTCAGCCCCAAGAGTGTCCACCCTTATGTCTCAATCAGCTGTGGGTCTAGATATGGTCAATCCAGGTTGCATCACAGCCCCTGAACGAATTTTGTAAGAATTTCTCTCTCTTTCACTGTCTTTGTTTCACGGGTTTTGAAAAGTAATTTATTTTTATAATGGGGTTTAGCTGCTTTTCACGGCTGTGTTTATGCCGCTTTACACCCCTTGACTCACTTACGGAGAGATATCAATACATAGGTTTGAAGATTCTTCCTAGTCAGATATATTCTTGTGCGGTGAATAGGGGGTGTTGAGTCCAGTTCACTGAAAAAGGAATAGGTCTTGTCTCTTACATATTGGGTTTATGGAACGGTATCTGAGCTAATTTGAAACCCTTGTTTTATGCATCACACCACCTCACCTTTCCCGTTCAGCAGCCATAGTGTGTTTCCTAAACGTGTGACTCTGTTCTGTTTTGCAATTCAGTTCAAGTGTAGCGGTTTTTACATTCCCTCTCTAAGTGATATCTTATGATAAGTGTCTTTTTCTGTGTGACTTATTTCACTTAGAATCGTCGTACCTAAATCCACTCATCGTGCTGCTACTAGCCTTATGACGTTGATTTCATGGCTGAGTGATATTCCATTGTACATGAGGACCACAACTTCTTTATCCATTTTTCTCTTTCCTAGGATATTTAAGGTGTAATGAAGTGGGGGTTCTTGTCCACAGAGCAGCCCTAAACTTTGGGGTGCCTGTGTCTTGCTGATTTTTAGTTTTCCCAATTTATACGCCCATGAGTGGAAGTGCCCTATGCTCTCCAAGCTGTGTTTTTTAGATGTTTCAGGACACACCGTACACTTCTCCGGAGTGGCTGTTGGCAATGTACATCCCACCCATCAGCGTAGCAAGGCTCCCATTTCTCCATGGCCGGTCCTGCATTTCTGGTTTGGACACTTTTTTCCGCATGGCCCTTTTGCCCGCTGGGAAGCGAGACTTCTTTGGAGCGCTGATTGGCCTTTCCAGGTTGCTTGGTTGGCCAAAAAGGGCGTATGCGTTTTTTCCTGAATATATTCAGGAAAAAACGCATACGCCCTTTTTGGCCAAGGGCATCATTGTCCACGTTTTGCCGCTTTTCATGTGCTTTCAAGGCGATTCGAATCTACCTCCTGAAATCTGTTTCCTGCAATTCTGCCTTGCTTTCAAAGCCTCTTCGTTGCCTTCCCTTAATATATTTGTGGACGAGAGGTATCATTTAAAACTCTGCAGGTTTGTGAATTGCAGTGCCCCTGAGCTCCATTTTTCAACTCGCTTTTTTGGGAGCTGGCCGCAAAAGCACAGGATTGCTTCAGGCCCTCTTCTGGTTCTGGGGGGCAGGCTGAGCTTGTGCTTAATTCTTCTTCCTGATGGGAAAATAGAGTGACCTGTGCCTGTCCCAACACCTAGATCTAGTCTCTCATTGGTTCCCCCTCTTCCCCTTCATCCTCAGGACAAATTGCAACCTGTACGGAACAGGAGGTTAAAGGTGCTGATTCTCCAAGGAGGGAGATGGCTAGTAAATCGGCTGGAATGGCGAACCCGAGCAAAGGAGATGAGAAATGAGGTGCGTTTTAGAAACCTTTGCCGATCACACGGTGTACCATCTTCTGGGTTTCTCATGCCTGTTTTCGACGTAGGAAGATGCCCTTGAACCTGGAGATTTGGGACCCATGGGATGGGTACCATGCAGTATTACTTGAAAGGGTCTGCGTTGGCTCACCCAACCTCACCGAACCTCTCAGCCCCAAGAGTGTCCACCCTTATGTCTCAATCAGCTGTGGGTCTAGATATGGTCAATCCAGGTTGCATCACAGCCCCTGAACGAATTTTGTAAGAATTTCTCTCTCTTTCACTGTCTTTGTTTCACGGGTTTTGAAAAGTAATTTATTTTTATAATGGGGTTTAGCTGCTTTTCACGGCTGTGTTTATGCCGCTTTACACCCCCTTGACTCACTTACGGAGAGATATCAATACATAGGTTTGAAGATTCTTCCTAGTCAGATATATTCTTGTGCGGTGAATAGGGGATGTTGAGTCCAGTTCACTGAAAAAGGAATAGGTCTTGTCTCTTACATATTGGGTTTATGGAACGGTATCGGAGCTAATTTGAAACCCTTGTTTTATGCATCACACCACCTCACCTTTCCCGTTCAGCAGCCATAGTGTGTTTCCTAAACGTGTGACTCTGTTCTGTTTTGCAATTCAGTTCAAGTGTAGCGGTTTTTACATTCCCTCTCTAAGTGATATCTTATGATAAGTGTCTTTTTCTGTGTGACTTATTTCACTTAGAATCGTCGTACCTAAATCCACTCATCGTGCTGCTACTAGCCTTATGACGTTGATTTCATGGCTGAGTGATATTCCATTGTACATGAGGACCACAACTTCTTTATCCATTTTTCTCTTTCCTAGGATATTTAAGGTGTAATGAAGTGGGGGTTCTTGTCCACAGAGCAGCCCTAAACTTTGGGGTGCCTGTGTCTTGCTGATTTTTAGTTTTCCCAATTTATACGCCCATGAGTGGAAGTGCCCTATGCTCTCCAAGCTGTGTTTTTTAGATGTTTCAGAACACACCGTACACTTCTCCAGAGTGGCTGTTGGCAATTTACATCCCACCCATCAGCGTAGCAAGGTTCCCATTTCTCCATGGCCGGTCCTGCATTTCTGGTTTGGACACTTTTTTCCGCATGGCCCTTTTGCCCGCTGGGAAGCGAGACTTCTTTGGAGCGCTGATTGGCCTTTCCAGGTTGCTTGGTTGGCCAAAAAGGGCGTATGCGTTTTTTCCTGAATATATTCAGGAAAAAACGCATACGCCCTTTTTGGCCAAGGGCATCATTGTCCACGTTTTGCCGCTTTTCATGTGCTTTCAAGGCGATTCGAATCTACCTCCTGAAATCTGTTTCCTGCAATTCTGCCTTGCTTTCAAAGCCTCTTCGTTGCCTTCCCTTAATATATTTGTGGACGAGAGGTATCATTTAAAACTCTGCAGGTTTGTGAATTGCAGTGCCCCTGAGCTCCATTTTTCAACTCGCTTTTTTGGGAGCTGGCCGCAAAAGCGCAGGATTGCTTCAGGCCCTCTTCTGGTTCTGGGGGGCAGGCTGAGCTTGTGCTTAATTCTTCTTCCTGATGGGAAAATAGAGTGACCTGTGCCTGTCCCAACACCTAGAGCTAGTCTCTCATTGGTTCCCCCTCTTCCCGTTCATCCTCAGGACAAATTGCAACCTGTACGGAACAGGAGGTTAAAGGTGCTGATTCTCCAAGGAGAGAGATGGCTAGTAAATCGGCTGGAATGGCGAACCCGAGTAAAGGAGATGAGAAATGAGGTGCGTTTTAGAAAACCTTTCCCGATCACACGGTGTACCATCTTCTGGGTTTCTCATGCCTGTTTTCGACGTAGGAAGATGCCCTTGAACCTGGAGATTTGGGACCCATGGGATGGGTACCATGCAGTATTACTTGAAAGGGTCTGCGTTGGCTCACCCAACCTCACCGAACCTCTCAGCCCCAAGAGTGTCCACCCTTATGTCTCAATCAGCTGTGGGTCTAGATATGGTCAATCCAGGTTGCATCACAGCCCCTGAACGAATTTTGTAAGAATTTCTCTCTCTTTCACTGTCTTTGTTTCACGGGTTTTGAAAAGTAATTTATTTTTATAATGGGGTTTAGCTGCTTTTCACGGCTGTGTTTATGCCGCTTTACACCCCCTTGACTCACTTACAGAGAGATATCAATACATAGGTTTGAAGATTCTTACTAGTCAGATATATTCTTGTGCGGTGAATAGGGGGTGTTGAGTCCAGTTCACTGAAAAAGGAATAGGTCTTGTCTCTTACATATTGGGTTTATGGAACGGTATCTGAGCTAATTTGAAACCCTTGTTTTATGCATCACCCCACCTCACCTTTCCCGTTCAGCAGCCATAGTGTGTTTCCTAAACGTGGGACTCTGTTCTGTTTTGCAATTCAGTTCAAGTGTAGCGGTTTTTACATTCCCTCTAGAAGTGATATCTTAGGATAAGTGTCTTTTTCTGTGTGACTTATTTCACTTAGAATCGTCGTACCTAAATCCACTCATCGTGCTGCTACTAGCCTTATGACGTTGATTTCATGGCTGAGTGATATTCCATTGTACATGAGGACCACAACTTCTTTATCCATTTTTCTCTTTCCTAGGATATTTAAGGTGTAATGAAGTGGGGGTTCTTGTCCACAGAGCAGCCCTAAACTTTGGGGTGCCTGTGTCTTGCTGATTTTTAGTTTTCCCAATTTATACGCCCATGAGTGGAAGTGCCCTATGCTCTCCAAGCTGTGTTTTTTAGATGTTTCAGAACACACCGTACACTTCTCCAGAGTGGCTGTTGGCAATTTACATCCCACCCATCAGCGTAGCAAGGTTCCCATTTCTCCATGGCCGGTCCTGCATTTCTGGTTTGGACACTTTTTTCCGCATGGCCCTTTTGCCCGCTGGGAAGCGAGACTTCTTTGGAGCGCTGATTGGCCTTTCCAGGTTGCTTGGTTGGCCAAAAAGGGCGTATGCGTTTTTTCCTGAATATATTCAGGAAAAAACGCATACGCCCTTTTTGGCCAAGGGCATCATTGTCCACGTTTTGCCGCTTTTCATGTGCTTTCAAGGCGATTCGAATCTACCTCCTGAAATCTGTTTCCTGCAATTCTGCCTTGCTTTCAAAGCCTCTTCGTTGCCTTCCCTTAATATATTTGTGGACGAGAGGTATCATTTAAAACTCTGCAGGTTTGTGAATTGCAGTGCCCCTGAGCTCCATTTTTCAACTCGCTTTTTTGGGAGCTGGCCGCAAAAGCGCAGGATTGCTTCAGGCCCTCTTCTGGTTCTGGGGGGCAGGCTGAGCTTGTGCTTAATTCTTCTTCCTGATGGGAAAATAGAGTGACCTGTGCCTGTCCCAACACCTAGAGCTAGTCTCTCATTGGTTCCCCCTCTTCCCGTTCATCCTCAGGACAAATTGCAACCTGTACGGAACAGGAGGTTAAAGGTGCTGATTCTCCAAGGAGAGAGATGGCTAGTAAATCGGCTGGAATGGCGAACCCGAGTAAAGGAGATGAGAAATGAGGTGCGTTTTAGAAAACCTTTCCCGATCACACGGTGTACCATCTTCTGGGTTTCTCATGCCTGTTTTCGACGTAGGAAGATGCCCTTGAACCTGGAGATTTGGGACCCATGGGATGGGTACCATGCAGTATTACTTGAAAGGGTCTGCGTTGGCTCACCCAACCTCACCGAACCTCTCAGCCCCAAGAGTGTCCACCCTTATGTCTCAATCAGCTGTGGGTCTAGATATGGTCAATCCAGGTTGCATCACAGCCCCTGAACGAATTTTGTAAGAATTTCTCTCTCTTTCACTGTCTTTGTTTCACGGGTTTTGAAAAGTAATTTATTTTTATAATGGGGTTTAGCTGCTTTTCACGGCTGTGTTTATGCCGCTTTACACCCCCTTGACTCACTTACGGAGAGATATCAATACATAGGTTTGAAGATTCTTCCTAGTCAGATATATTCTTGTGCGGTGAATAGGGGGTGTTGAGTCCAGTTCACTGAAAAAGGAATAGGTCTTGTCTCTTACATATTGGGTTTATGGAACGGTATCTGAGCTAATTTGAAACCCTTGTTTTATGCATCACCCCACCTCACCTTTCCCGTTCAGCAGCCATAGTGTGTTTCCTAAACGTGTGACTCTGTTCTGTTTTGCAATTCAGTTCAAGTGTAGCGGTTTTTACATTCCCTCTCTAAGTGATATCTTATGATAAGTGTCTTTTTCTGTGTGACTTATTTCACTTAGAATCGTCGTACCTAAATCCACTCATCGTGCTGCTACTAGCCTTATGACGTTGATTTCATGGCTGAGTGATATTCCATTGTACATGAGGACCACAACTTCTTTATCCATTTTTCTCTTTCCTAGGATATTTAAGGTGTAATGAAGTGGGGGTTCTTGTCCACAGAGCAGCCCTAAACTTTGGGGTGCCTGTGTCTTGCTGATTTTTAGTTTTCCCAATTTATACGCCCATGAGTGGAAGTGCCCTATGCTCTCCAAGCTGTGTTTTTTAGATGTTTCAGGACACACCGTACACTTCTCCGGAGTGGCTGTTGGCAATGTACATCCCACCCATCAGCGTAGCAAGGCTCCCATTTCTCCATGGCCGGTCCTGCATTTCTGGTTTGGACACTTTTTTCCGCATGGCCCTTTTGCCCGCTGGGAAGCGAGACTTCTTTGGAGCGCTGATTGGCCTTTCCAGGTTGCTTGGTTGGCCAAAAAGGGCGTATGCGTTTTTTCCTGAATATATTCAGGAAAAAACGCATACGCCCTTTTTGGCCAAGGGCATCATTGTCCACGTTTTGCCGCTTTTCATGTGCTTTCAAGGCGATTCGAATCTACCTCCTGAAATCTGTTTCCTGCAATTCTGCCTTGCTTTCAAAGCCTCTTCGTTGCCTTCCCTTAATATATTTGTGGACGAGAGGTATCATTTAAAACTCTGCAGGTTTGTGAATTGCAGGGCCCCTGAGCTCCATTTTTCAACTCGCTTTTTTGGGAGCTGGCCGCAAAAGCGCAGGATTGCTTCAGGCCCTCTTCTGGTTCTGGGGGGCAGGCTGAGCTTGTGCTTAATTCTTCTTCCTGATGGGAAAATAGAGTGACCTGTGCCTGTCCCAACACCTAGAGCTAGTCTCTCATTGGTTCCCCCTCTTCCCGTTCATCCTCAGGACAAATTGCAACCTGTACGGAACAGGAGGTTAAAGGTGCTGATTCTCCAAGGAGAGAGATGGCTAGTAAATCGGCTGGAATGGCGAACCCGAGTAAAGGAGATGAGAAATGAGGTGCGTTTTAGAAAACCTTTCCCGATCACACGGTGTACCATCTTCTGGGTTTCTCATGCCTGTTTTCGACGTAGGAAGATGCCCTTGAACCTGGAGATTTGGGACCCATGGGATGGGTACCATGCAGTATTACTTGAAAGGGTCTGCGTTGGCTCACCCAACCTCACCGAACCTCTCAGCCCCAAGAGTGTCCACCCTTATGTCTCAATCAGCTGTGGGTCTAGATATGGTCAATCCAGGTTGCATCACAGCCCCTGAACGAATTTTGTAAGAATTTCTCTCTCTTTCACTGTCTTTGTTTCACGGGTTTTGAAAAGTAATTTATTTTTATAATGGGGTTTAGCTGCTTTTCACGGCTGTGTTTATGCCGCTTTACACCCCCTTGACTCACTTACGGAGAGATATCAATACATAGGTTTGAAGATTCTTCCTAGTCAGATATATTCTTGTGCGGTGAATAGGGGGTGTTGAGTCCAGTTCACTGAAAAAGGAATAGGTCTTGTCTCTTACATATTGGGTTTATGGAACGGTATCGGAGCTAATTTGAAACCCTTGTTTTATGCATCACCCCACCTCACCTTTCCCGTTCAGCAGCCATAGTGTGTTTCCTAAACGTGTGACTCTGTTCTGTTTTGCAATTCAGTTCAAGTGTAGCGGTTTTTACATTCCCTCTCTAAGTGATATCTTATGATAAGTGTCTTTTTCTGTGTGACTTATTTCACTTAGAATCGTCGTACCTAAATCCACTCATCGTGCTGCTACTAGCCTTATGACGTTGATTTCATGGCTGAGTGATATTCCATTGTACATGAGGACCACAACTTCTTTATCCATTTTTCTCTTTCCTAGGATATTTAAGGTGTAATGAAGTGGGGGTTCTTGTCCACAGAGCAGCCCTAAACTTTGGGGTGCCTGTGTCTTGCTGATTTTTAGTTTTCCCAATTTATACGCCCATGAGTGGAAGTGCCCTATGCTCTCCAAGCTGTGTTTTTTAGATGTTTCAGAACACACCGTACACTTCTCCAGAGTGGCTGTTGGCAATTTACATCCCACCCGTCAGCGTAGCAAGGTTCCCATTTCTCCATGGCCGGTCCTGCATTTCTGGTTTGGACACTTTTTTCCGCATGGCCCTTTTGCCCGCTGGGAAGCGAGACTTCTTTGGAGCGCTGATTGGCCTTTCCAGGTTGCTTGGTTGGCCAAAAAGGGCGTATGCGTTTTTTCCTGAATATATTCAGGAAAAAACGCATACGCCCTTTTTGGCCAAGGGCATCATTGTCCACGTTTTGCCGCTTTTCATGTGCTTTCAAGGCGATTCGAATCTACCTCCTGAAATCTGTTTCCTGCAATTCTGCCTTGCTTTCAAAGCCTCTTCGTTGCCTTCCCTTAATATATTTGTGGACGAGAGGTATCATTTAAAACTCTGCAGGTTTGTGAATTGCAGTGCCCCTGAGCTCCATTTTTCAACTCGCTTTTTTGGGAGCTGGCCGCAAAAGCGCAGGATTGCTTCAGGCCCTCTTCTGGTTCTGGGGGGCAGGCTGAGCTTGTGCTTAATTCTTCTTCCTGATGGGAAAATAGAGTGACCTGTGCCTGTCCCAACACCTAGAGCTAGTCTCTCATTGGTTCCCCCTCTTCCCGTTCATCCTCAGGACAAATTGCAACCTGTACGGAACAGGAGGTTAAAGGTGCTGATTCTCCAAGGAGAGAGATGGCTAGTAAATCGGCTGGAATGGCGAACCCGAGTAAAGGAGATGAGAAATGAGGTGCGTTTTAGAAAACCTTTCCCGATCACACGGTGTACCATCTTCTGGGTTTCTCATGCCTGTTTTCGACGTAGGAAGATGCCCTTGAACCTGGAGATTTGGGACCCATGGGATGGGTACCATGCAGTATTACTTGAAAGGGTCTGCGTTGGCTCACCCAACCTCACCGAACCTCTCAGCCCCAAGAGTGTCCACCCTTATGTCTCAATCAGCTGTGGGTCTAGATATGGTCAATCCAGGTTGCATCACAGCCCCTGAACGAATTTTGTAAGAATTTCTCTCTCTTTCACTGTCTTTGTTTCACGGGTTTTGAAAAGTAATTTATTTTTATAATGGGGTTTAGCTGCTTTTCACGGCTGTGTTTATGCCGCTTTACACCCCCTTGACTCACTTACGGAGAGATATCAATACATAGGTTTGAAGATTCTTCCTAGTCAGATATATTCTTGTGCGGTGAATAGGGGGTGTTGAGTCCAGTTCACTGAAAAAGGAATAGGTCTTGTCTCTTACATATTGGGTTTATGGAACGGTATCTGAGCTAATTTGAAACCCTTGTTTTATGCATCACCCCACCTCACCTTTCCCGTTCAGCAGCCATAGTGTGTTTCCTAAACGTGTGACTCTGTTCTGTTTTGCAATTCAGTTCAAGTGTAGCGGTTTTTACATTCCCTCTCTAAGTGATATCTTATGATAAGTGTCTTTTTCTGTGTGACTTATTTCACTTAGAATCGTCGTACCTAAATCCACTCATCGTGCTGCTACTAGCCTTATGACGTTGATTTCATGGCTGAGTGATATTCCATTGTACATGAGGACCACAACTTCTTTATCCATTTTTCTCTTTCCTAGGATATTTAAGGTGTAATGAAGTGGGGGTTCTTGTCCACAGAGCAGCCCTAAACTTTGGGGTGCCTGTGTCTTGCTGATTTTTAGTTTTCCCAATTTATACGCCCATGAGTGGAAGTGCCCTATGCTCTCCAAGCTGTGTTTTTTAGATGTTTCAGAACACACCGTACACTTCTCCAGAGTGGCTGTTGGCAATTTACATCCCACCCATCAGCGTAGCAAGGCTCCCATTTCTCCATGGCCGGTCCTGCATTTCTGGTTTGGACACTTTTTTCCGCATGGCCCTTTTGCCCGCTGGGAAGCGAGACTTCTTTGGAGCGCTGATTGGCCTTTCCAGGTTGCTTGGTTGGCCAAAAAGGGCGTATGCGTTTTTTCCTGAATATATTCAGGAAAAAACGCATACGCCCTTTTTGGCCAAGGGCATCATTGTCCACGTTTTGCCGCTTTTCATGTGCTTTCAAGGCGATTCGAATCTACCTCCTGAAATCTGTTTCCTGCAATTCTGCCTTGCTTTCAAAGCCTCTTCGTTGCCTTCCCTTAATATATTTGTGGACGAGAGGTATCATTTAAAACTCTGCAGGTTTGTGAATTGCAGTGCCCCTGAGCTCCATTTTTCAACTCGCTTTTTTGGGAGCTGGCCGCAAAAGCGCCGGATTGCTTCAGGCCCTCTTCTGGTTCTGGGGGGCAGGCTGAGCTTGTGCTTAATTCTTCTTCCTGATGGGAAAATAGAGTGACCTGTGCCTGTCCCAACACCTAGAGCTAGTCTCTCATTGGTTCCCCCTCTTCCCGTTCATCCTCAGGACAAATTGCAACCTGTACGGAACAGGAGGTTAAAGGTGCTGATTCTCCAAGGAGGGAGATGGCTAGTAAATCGGCTGGAATGGCGAACCCGAGCAAAGGAGATGAGAAATGAGGTGCGTTTTAGAAACCTTTCCCGATCACACGGTGTACCATCTTCTGGGTTTCTCATGCCTGTTTTCGACGTAGGAAGATGCCCTTGAACCTGGAGATTTGGGACCCATGGGATGGGTACCATGCAGTATTACTTGAAAGGGTCTGCGTTGGCTCACCCAACCTCACCGAACCTCTCAGCCCCAAGAGTGTCCACCCTTATGTCTCAATCAGCTGTGGGTCTAGATATGGTCAATCCAGGTTGCATCACAGCCCCTGAACGAATTTTGTAAGAATTTCTCTCTCTTTCACTGTCTTTGTTTCACGGGTTTTGAAAAGTAATTTATTTTTATATTGGGTTTTAGCTGCTTTTCACGGCTGTGTTTATGCCGCTTTACACCCCCTTGACTCACTTACGGAGAGATATCAATACATAGGTTTGAAGATTCTTACTAGTCAGATATATTCTTGTGCGGTGAATAGGGGGTGTTGAGTCCAGTTCACTGAAAAAGGAATAGGTCTTGTCTCTTACATATTGGGTTTATGGAATGGTATCGGAGCTAATTTGAAACCCTTGTTTTATGCATCACCCCACCTCACCTTTCCCGTTCAGCAGCCATAGTGTGTTTCCTAAACGTGTGACTCTGTTCTGTTTTGCAATTCAGTTCAAGTGTAGCGGTTTTTACATTCCCTCTCTAAGTGATATCTTATGATAAGTGTCTTTTTCTGTGTGACTTATTTCACTTAGAATCGTCGTACCTAAATCCACTCATCGTGCTGCTACTAGCCTTATGACGTGGATTTCATGGCTGAGTGATATTCCATTGTACATGAGGACCACAACTTCTTTATCCATTTTTCTCTTTCCTAGGATATTTAAGGTGTAATGAAGTGGGGGTTCTTGTCAACAGAGCAGCCCTAAACTTTGGGGTGCCTGTGTCTTGCTGATTTTTAGTTTTCCCAATTTATACGCCCATGAGTGGAAGTGCCCTATGCTCTCCAAGCTGTGTTTTTTAGATGTTTCAGAACACACCGTACACTTCTCCAGAGTGGCTGTTGGCAATTTACATCCCACCCATCAGCGTAGCAAGGCTCCCATTTCTCCATGGCCGGTCCTGCATTTCTGGTTTGGACACTTTTTTCCGCATGGCCCTTTTGCCCGCTGGGAAGCGAGACTTCTTTGGAGCGCTGATTGGCCTTTCCAGGTTGCTTGGTTGGCCAAAAAGGGCATCATTGTCCACGTTTTGCCGCTTTTCATGTGCTTTCAAGGCGATTCGAATCTACCTCCTGAAATCTGTTTCCTGCAATTCTGCCTTGCTTTCAAAGCCTCTTCGTTGCCTTCCCTTAGTATATTTGTGGACGAGAGGTATCATTTAAAACTCTGCAGGTTTGTGAATTGCAGTGCCCCTGAGCTCCATTTTTCAACTCGCTTTTTTGGGAGCTGGCCGCAAAAGCGCAGGATTGCTTCCGGCCCTCTTCTGGTTCTGGGGGGCAGGCTGAGCTTGTGCTTAATTCTTCTTCCTGATGGGAAAATAGAGTGACCTGTGCCTGTCCCAACACCTAGAGCTAGTCTCTCATTGGTTCCCCCTCTTCCCCTTCATCCTCAGGACAAATTGCAACCTGTACGGAACAGGAGGTTAAAGGTGCTGATTCTCCAAGGAGAGAGATGGCTAGTAAATCGGCTGGAATGGCGAACCCGAGTAAAGGAGATGAGAAATGAGGTGCGTTTTAGAAAACCTTTCCCGATCACACGGTGTACCATCTTCTGGGTTTCTCATGCCTGTTTTCGACGTAGGAAGATGCCCTTGAACCTGGAGATTTGGGACCCATGGGATGGGTACCATGCAGTATTACTTGAAAGGGTCTGCGTTGGCTCACCCAACCTCACCGAACCTCTCAGCCCCAAGAGTGTCCACCCTTATGTCTCAATCAGCTGTGGGTCTAGATATGGTCAATCCAGGTTGCATCACAGCCCCTGAACGAATTTTGTAAGAATTTCTCTCTCTTTCACTGTCTTTGTTTCACGGGTTTTGAAAAGTAATTTATTTTTATAATGGGGTTTAGCTGCTTTTCACGGCTGTGTTTATGCCGCTTTACACCCCCTTGACTCACTTACGGAGAGATATCAATACATAGGTTTGAAGATTCTTACTAGTCAGATATATTCTTGTGCGGTGAATAGGGGGTGTTGAGTCCAGTTCACTGAAAAAGGAATAGGTCTTGTCTCTTACATATTGGGTTTATGGAATGGTATCGGAGCTAATTTGAAACCCTTGTTTTATGCATCACCCCACCTCACCTTTCCCGTTCAGCAGCCATAGTGTGTTTCCTAAACGTGTGACTCTGTTCTGTTTTGCAATTCAGTTCAAGTGTAGCGGTTTTTACATTCCCTCTCTAAGTGATATCTTATGATAAGTGTCTTTTTCTGTGTGACTTATTTCACTTAGAATCGTCGTACCTAAATCCACTCATCGTGCTGCTACTAGCCTTATGACGTGGATTTCATGGCTGAGTGATATTCCATTGTACATGAGGACCACAACTTCTTTATCCATTTTTCTCTTTCCTAGGATATTTAAGGTGTAATGAAGTGGGGGTTCTTGTCAACAGAGCAGCCCTAAACTTTGGGGTGCCTGTGTCTTGCTGATTTTTAGTTTTCCCAATTTATACGCCCATGAGTGGAAGTGCCCTATGCTCTCCAAGCTGTGTTTTTTAGATGTTTCAGAACACACCGTACACTTCTCCAGAGTGGCTGTTGGCAATTTACATCCCACCCATCAGCGTAGCAAGGCTCCCATTTCTCCATGGCCGGTCCTGCATTTCTGGTTTGGACACTTTTTTCCGCATGGCCCTTTTGCCCGCTGGGAAGCGAGACTTCTTTGGAGCGCTGATTGGCCTTTCCAGGTTGCTTGGTTGGCCAAAAAGGGCGTATGCGTTTTTTCCTGAATATATTCAGGAAAAAACGCATACGCCCTTTTTGGCCAAGGGCATCATTGTCCACGTTTTGCCGCTTTTCATGTGCTTTCAAGGTGATTCGAATCTACCTCCTGAAATCTGTTTCCTGCAATTCTGCCTTGCTTTCAAAGCCTCTTCGTTGCCTTACCTTAATATATTTGTGGACGAGAGGTATCATTTAAAACTCTGCAGGTTTGTGAATTGCAGTGCCCCTGAGCTCCATTTTTCAACTCGCTTTTTTGGGAGCTGGCCGCCAAAGCGCAGGATTGCTTCAGGCCCTCTTCTGGTTCTGGGGGGCAGGCTGAGCTTGTGCTTAATTCTTCTTCCTGATGGGAAAATAGAGTGACCTGTGCCTGTCCCAACACCTAGAGCTAGTCTCTCATTGGTTCCCCCTCTTCCCGTTCATCCTCAGGACAAATTGCAACCTGTACGGAACAGGAGGTTAAAGGTGCTGATTCTCCAAGGAGAGAGATGGCTAGTAAATCGGCTGGAATGTCGAACCCGAGTAAAGGAGATGAGAAATGAGGTGCGTTTTAGAAAACCTTTCCCGATCACACGGTGTACCATCTTCTGGGTTTCTCATGCCTGTTTTCGACGTAGGAAGATGCCCTTGAACCTGGAGATTTGGGACCCATGGGATGGGTACCATGCAGTATTACTTGAAAGGGTCTGCGTTGGCTCACCCAACCTCACCGAACCTCTCAGCCCCAAGAGTGTCCACCCTTATGTCTCAATCAGCTGTGGGTCTAGATATGGTCAATCCAGGTTGCATCACAGCCCCTGAACGAATTTTGTAAGAATTTCTCTCTCTTTCACTGTCTTTGTTTCACGGGTTTTGAAAAGTAATTTATTTTTATAATGGGGTTTAGCTGCTTTTCACGGCTGTGTTTATGCCGCTTTACACCCCCTTGACTCACTTACGGAGAGATATCAATACATAGGTTTGAAGATTCTTACTAGTCAGATATATTCTTGTGCGGTGAATAGGGGGTGTTGAGTCCAGTTCACTGAAAAAGGAATAGGTCTTGTCTCCTACATATTGGGTTTATGGAACGGTATCTGAGCTAATTTGAAACCCTTGTTTTATGCATCACCCCACCTCACCTTTCCCGTTCAGCAGCCATAGTGTGTTTCCTAAACGTGTGACTCTGTTCTGTTTTGCAATTCAGTTCAAGTGTAGCGGTTTTTACATTCCCTCTCTAAGTGATATCTTATGATAAGTGTCTTTTCTGTGTGACTTATTTCACTTAGAATCGTCGTACCTAAATCCACTCATCGTGCTGCTACTAGCCTTATGACGTGGATTTCATGGCTGAGTGATATTCCATTGTACATGAGGACCACAACTTCTTTATCCATTTTTCTCTTTCCTAGGATATTTAAGGTGTAATGAAGTGGGGGTTCTTGTCCACAGAGCAGCCCTAAACTTTGGGGTGCCTGTGTCTTGCTGATTTTTAGTTTTCCCAATTTATACGCCCATGAGTGGAAGTGCCCTATGCTCTCCAAGCTGTGTTTTTTAGATGTTTCAGAACACACCGTACACTTCTCCAGAGTGGCTGTTGGCAATTTACATCCCACCCATCAGCGTAGCAAGGCTCCCATTTCTCCATGGCCGGTCCTGCATTTCTGGTTTGGACACTTTTTTCCGCATGGCCCTTTTGCCCGCTGGGAAGCGAGACTTCTTTGGAGCGCTGATTGGCCTTTCCAGGTTGCTTGGTTGGCCAAAAAGGGCGTATGCGTTTTTTCCTGAATATATTCAGGAAAAAACGCATACGCCCTTTTTGGCCAAGGGCATCATTGTCCACGTTTTGCCGCTTTTCATGTGCTTTCAAGACGATTCGAATCTACCTCCTGAAATCTGTTTCCTGCAATTCTGCCTTGCTTTCAAAGCCTCTTCGTTGCCTTCCCTTAATATATTTGTGGACGAGAGGTATCATTTAAAACTCTGCAGGTTTGTGAATTGCAGTGCCCCTGAGCTCCATTTTTCAACTCGCTTTTTTGGGAGCTGGCCGCAAAAGCGCAGGATTGCTTCAGGCCCTCTTCTGGTTCTGGGGGGCAGGCTGAGCTTGTGCTTAATTCTTCTTCCTGATGGGAAAATAGAGTGACCTGTGCCTGTCCCAACACCTAGAGCTAGTCTCTCATTGGTTCCCCCTCTTCCCCTTCATCCTCAGGACAAATTGCAACCTGTACGGAACAGGAGGTTAAAGGTGCTGATTCTCCAAGGAGGGAGATGGCTAGTAAATCGGCTGGAATGGCGAACCCGAGCAAAGGAGATGAGAAATGAGGTGCGTTTTAGAAACCTTTCTGGATCACACGGTGTACCATTTTCTGGGTTTCTCATGCCTGTTTTCGACACAGGAAGATGCCCTTGAACCTGGAGATTTGGGACCCATGGGATGGGTACCATGCAGTATTACTTGAAAGGGTCTGCGTTGGCTCACCCAACCTCACCGAACCTCTCAGCCCCAAGAGTGTCCACCCTTATGTCTCAATCAGCTGTGGGTCTAGATATGGTCAATCCAGGTTGCATCACAGCCCCTGAACGAATTTTGTAAGAATTTCTCTCTCTTTCACTGTCTTTGTTTCACGGGTTTTGAAAAGTAATTTATTTTTATAATGGGGTTTAGCTGCTTTTCACGGCTGTGTTTATGCCGCTTTACACCCCCTTGACTCACTTACAGAGAGATATCAATACATAGGTTTGAAGATTCTTCCTAGTCAGATATATTCTTGTGCGGTGAATAGGGGGTGTTGAGTCCAGTTCACTGAAAAAGGAATAGGTCTTGTCTCTTACATATTGGGTTTATGGAACGATATCTGAGCTAATTTGAAACCCTTGTTTTATGCATCACCCCACCTCACCTTTCCTGTTCAGCATCCATAGTGTTTTTCCTAAACGTGTGACTCTGTTCTGTTTTGCAATTCAGTTCAAGTGTAGCGGTTTTTACATTCCCTCTAGAAGTGATATCTTATGATAAGTGTCTTTTTCTGTGTGACTTATTTCACTTAGAATCGTCGTACCTAAATCCACTCATCGTGCTGCTACTAGCCTTATGACGTTGATTTCATGGCTGAGTGATATTCCATTGTACATGAGGACCACAACTTCTTTATCCATTTTTCTGTTTCCTAGGATATTTAAGGTGTAATGAAGTGGGGGTTCTTGTCAAGAGAGCAGCCCTAAACTTTGGGGTGCCTGTGTCTTGCTGATTTTTAGTTTTCCCAATTTATACGCCCATGAGTGGAAGTGCCCTATGCTCTCCCAGCTGTGTTTTTTAGATGTTTCAGAACACACCGTACACTTCTCCAGAGTGGCTGTTGGCAATTTACATCCCACCCATCAGCGTAGCAAGGCTCCCATTTCTCCATGGCCGGTCCTGCATTTCTGGTTTGGACACTTTTTTCCGCATCGCCCTTTTGCCCGCTGGGAAGCGAGACTTCTTTGGAGCGCTGATTGGCCTTTCCAGGTTGCTTGGTTGGCCAAAAAGGGCATCATTGTCCACGTTTTGCCGCTTTTCATGTGCTTTCAAGGCGATTCGAATCTACCTCCTGAAATCTGTTTCCTGCAATTCTGCCTTGCTTTCAAAGCCTCTTCGTTGCCTTCCCTTAGTATATTTGTGGACGAGAGGTATCATTTAAAACTCTGCAGGTTTGTGAATTGCAGTGCCCCTGAGCTCCATTTTTCAACTCGCTTTTTTGGGAGCTGGCCGCAAAAGCGCAGGATTGCTTCCGGCCCTCTTCTGGTTCTGGGGGGCAGGCTGAGCTTGTGCTTAATTCTTCTTCCTGATGGGAAAATAGAGTGACCTGTGCCTGTCCCAACACCTAGAGCTAGTCTCTCATTGGTTCCCCCTCTTCCCCTTCATCCTCAGGACAAATTGCAACCTGTACGGAACAGGAGGTTAAAGGTGCTGATTCTCCAAGGAGAGAGATGGCTAGTAAATCGGCTGGAATGGCGAACCCGAGTAAAGGAGATGAGAAATGAGGTGCGTTTTAGAAAACCTTTCCCGATCACACGGTGTACCATCTTCTGGGTTTCTCATGCCTGTTTTCGACGTAGGAAGATGCCCTTGAACCTGGAGATTTGGGACCCATGGGATGGGTACCATGCAGTATTACTTGAAAGGGTCTGCGTTGGCTCACCCAACCTCACCGAACCTCTCAGCCCCAAGAGTGTCCACCCTTATGTCTCAATCAGCTGTGGGTCTAGATATGGTCAATCCAGGTTGCATCACAGCCCCTGAACGAATTTTGTAAGAATTTCTCTCTCTTTCACTGTCTTTGTTTCACGGGTTTTGAAAAGTAATTTATTTTTATAATGGGGTTTAGCTGCTTTTCACGGCTGTGTTTATGCCGCTTTACACCCCCTTGACTCACTTACGGAGAGATATCAATACATAGGTTTGAAGATTCTTACTAGTCAGATATATTCTTGTGCGGTGAATAGGGGGTGTTGAGTCCAGTTCACTGAAAAAGGAATAGGTCTTGTCTCTTACATATTGGGTTTATGGAATGGTATCGGAGCTAATTTGAAACCCTTGTTTTATGCATCACCCCACCTCACCTTTCCCGTTCAGCAGCCATAGTGTGTTTCCTAAACGTGTGACTCTGTTCTGTTTTGCAATTCAGTTCAAGTGTAGCGGTTTTTACATTCCCTCTCTAAGTGATATCTTATGATAAGTGTCTTTTTCTGTGTGACTTATTTCACTTAGAATCGTCGTACCTAAATCCACTCATCGTGCTGCTACTAGCCTTATGACGTGGATTTCATGGCTGAGTGATATTCCATTGTACATGAGGACCACAACTTCTTTATCCATTTTTCTCTTTCCTAGGATATTTAAGGTGTAATGAAGTGGGGGTTCTTGTCCACAGAGCAGCCCTAAACTTTGGGGTGCCTGTGTCTTGCTGATTTTTAGTTTTCCCAATTTATACGCCCATGAGTGGAAGTGCCCTATGCTCTCCAAGCTGTGTTTTTTAGATGTTTCAGAACACACCGTACACTTCTCCAGAGTGGCTGTTGGCAATTTACATCCCACCCATCAGCGTAGCAAGGCTCCCATTTCTCCATGGCCGGTCCTGCATTTCTGGTTTGGACACTTTTTTCCGCATGGCCCTTTTGCCCGCTGGGAAGCGAGACTTCTTTGGAGCGCTGATTGGCCTTTCCAGGTTGCTTGGTTGGCCAAAAAGGGCGTATGCGTTTTTTCCTGAATATATTCAGGAAAAAACGCATACGCCCTTTTTGGCCAAGGGCATCATTGTCCACGTTTTGCCGCTTTTCATGTGCTTTCAAGGCGATTCGAATCTACCTCCTGAAATCTGTTTCCTGCAATTCTGCCTTGCTTTCAAAGCCTCTTCGTTGCCTTCCCTTAATATATTTGTGGACGAGAGGTATCATTTAAAACTCTGCAGGTTTGTGAATTGCAGTGCCCCTGAGCTCCATTTTTCAACTCGCTTTTTTGGGAGCTGGCCGCAAAAGCGCAGGATTGCTTCAGGCCCTCTTCTGGTTCTGGGGGGCAGGCTGAGCTTGTGCTTAATTCTTCTTCCTGATGGGAAAATAGAGTGACCTGTGCCTGTCCCAACACCTAGAGCTAGTCTCTCATTGGTTCCCCCTCTTCCCCTTCATCCTCAGGACAAATTGCAACCTGTACGGAACAGGAGGTTAAAGGTGCTGATTCTCCAAGGAGGGAGATGGCTAGTAAATCGGCTGGAATGGCGAACCCGAGCAAAGGAGATGAGAAATGAGGTGCGTTTTAGAAACCTTTCTGGATCACACGGTGTACCATTTTCTGGGTTTCTCATGCCTGTTTTCGACACAGGAAGATGCCCTTGAACCTGGAGATTTGGGACCCATGGGATGGGTACCATGCAGTATTACTTGAAAGGGTCTGCGTTGGCTCACCCAACCTCACCGAACCTCTCAGCCCCAAGAGTGTCCACCCTTATGTCTCAATCAGCTGTGGGTCTAGATATGGTCAATCCAGGTTGCATCACAGCCCCTGAACGAATTTTGTAAGAATTTCTCTCTCTTTCACTGTCTTTGTTTCACGGGTTTTGAAAAGTAATTTATTTTTATAATGGGGTTTAGCTGCTTTTCACGGCTGTGTTTATGCCGCTTTACACCCCCTTGACTCACTTACAGAGAGATATCAATACATAGGTTTGAAGATTCTTCCTAGTCAGATATATTCTTGTGCGGTGAATAGGGGGTGTTGAGTCCAGTTCACTGAAAAAGGAATAGGTCTTGTCTCTTACATATTGGGTTTATGGAACGATATCTGAGCTAATTTGAAACCCTTGTTTTATGCATCACCCCACCTCACCTTTCCTGTTCAGCATCCATAGTGTTTTTCCTAAACGTGTGACTCTGTTCTGTTTTGCAATTCAGTTCAAGTGTAGCGGTTTTTACATTCCCTCTAGAAGTGATATCTTATGATAAGTGTCTTTTCTGTGTGACTTATTTCACTTAGAATCGTCGTACCTAAATCCACTCATCGTGCTGCTACTAGCCTTATGACGTTGATTTCATGGCTGAGTGATATTCCATTGTACATGAGGACCACAACTTCTTTATCCATTTTTCTGTTTCCTAGGATATTTAAGGTGTAATGAAGTGGGGGTTCTTGTCAAGAGAGCAGCCCTAAACTTTGGGGTGCCTGTGTCTTGCTGATTTTTAGTTTTCCCAATTTATACGCCCATGAGTGGAAGTGCCCTATGCTCTCCCAGCTGTGTTTTTTAGATGTTTCAGAACACACCGTACACTTCTCCAGAGTGGCTGTTGGCAATTTACATCCCACCCATCAGCGTAGCAAGGCTCCCATTTCTCCATGGCCGGTCCTGCATTTCTGGTTTGGACACTTTTTTCCGCATGGCCCTTTTGCCCGCTGGGAAGCGAGACTTCTTTGGAGCGCTGATTGGCCTTTCCAGGTTGCTTGGTTGGCCAAAAAGGGCATCATTGTCCACGTTTTGCCGCTTTTCATGTGCTTTCAAGGCGATTCGAATCTACCTCCTGAAATCTGTTTCCTGCAATTCTGCCTTGCTTTCAAAGCCTCTTCGTTGCCTTCCCTTAGTATATTTGTGGACGAGAGGTATCATTTAAAACTCTGCAGGTTTGTGAATTGCAGTGCCCCTGAGCTCCATTTTTCAACTCGCTTTTTTGGGAGCTGGCCGCAAAAGCGCAGGATTGCTTCCGGCCCTCTTCTGGTTCTGGGGGGCAGGCTGAGCTTGTGCTTAATTCTTCTTCCTGATGGGAAAATAGAGTGACCTGTGCCTGTCCCAACACCTAGAGCTAGTCTCTCATTGGTTCCCCCTCTTCCCCTTCATCCTCAGGACAAATTGCAACCTGTACGGAACAGGAGGTTAAAGGTGCTGATTCTCCAAGGAGAGAGATGGCTAGTAAATCGGCTGGAATGGCGAACCCGAGTAAAGGAGATGAGAAATGAGGTGCGTTTTAGAAAACCTTTCCCGATCACACGGTGTACCATCTTCTGGGTTTCTCATGCCTGTTTTCGACGTAGGAAGATGCCCTTGAACCTGGAGATTTGGGACCCATGGGATGGGTACCATGCAGTATTACTTGAAAGGGTCTGCGTTGGCTCACCCAACCTCACCGAACCTCTCAGCCCCAAGAGTGTCCACCCTTATGTCTCAATCAGCTGTGGGTCTAGATATGGTCAATCCAGGTTGCATCACAGCCCCTGAACGAATTTTGTAAGAATTTCTCTCTCTTTCACTGTCTTTGTTTCACGGGTTTTGAAAAGTAATTTATTTTTATAATGGGGTTTAGCTGCTTTTCACGGCTGTGTTTATGCCGCTTTACACCCCCTTGACTCACTTACGGAGAGATATCAATACATAGGTTTGAAGATTCTTACTAGTCAGATATATTCTTGTGCGGTGAATAGGGGGTGTTGAGTCCAGTTCACTGAAAAAGGAATAGGTCTTGTCTCTTACATATTGGGTTTATGGAATGGTATCGGAGCTAATTTGAAACCCTTGTTTTATGCATCACCCCACCTCACCTTTCCCGTTCAGCAGCCATAGTGTGTTTCCTAAACGTGTGACTCTGTTCTGTTTTGCAATTCAGTTCAAGTGTAGCGGTTTTTACATTCCCTCTCTAAGTGATATCTTATGATAAGTGTCTTTTTCTGTGTGACTTATTTCACTTAGAATCGTCGTACCTAAATCCACTCATCGTGCTGCTACTAGCCTTATGACGTGGATTTCATGGCTGAGTGATATTCCATTGTACATGAGGACCACAACTTCTTTATCCATTTTTCTCTTTCCTAGGATATTTAAGGTGTAATGAAGTGGGGGTTCTTGTCAACAGAGCAGCCCTAAACTTTGGGGTGCCTGTGTCTTGCTGATTTTTAGTTTTCCCAATTTATACGCCCATGAGTGGAAGTGCCCTATGCTCTCCAAGCTGTGTTTTTTAGATGTTTCAGAACACACCGTACACTTCTCCAGAGTGGCTGTTGGCAATTTACATCCCACCCATCAGCGTAGCAAGGCTCCCATTTCTCCATGGCCGGTCCTGCATTTCTGGTTTGGACACTTTTTTCCGCATGGCCCTTTTGCCCGCTGGGAAGCGAGACTTCTTTGGAGCGCTGATTGGCCTTTCCAGGTTGCTTGGTTGGCCAAAAAGGGCGTATGCGTTTTTTCCTGAATATATTCAGGAAAAAACGCATACGCCCTTTTTGGCCAAGGGCATCATTGTCCACGTTTTGCCGCTTTTCATGTGCTTTCAAGGTGATTCGAATCTACCTCCTGAAATCTGTTTCCTGCAATTCTGCCTTGCTTTCAAAGCCTCTTCGTTGCCTTACCTTAATATATTTGTGGACGAGAGGTATCATTTAAAACTCTGCAGGTTTGTGAATTGCAGTGCCCCTGAGCTCCATTTTTCAACTCGCTTTTTTGGGAGCTGGCCGCCAAAGCGCAGGATTGCTTCAGGCCCTCTTCTGGTTCTGGGGGGCAGGCTGAGCTTGTGCTTAATTCTTCTTCCTGATGGGAAAATAGAGTGACCTGTGCCTGTCCCAACACCTAGAGCTAGTCTCTCATTGGTTCCCCCTCTTCCCGTTCATCCTCAGGACAAATTGCAACCTGTACGGAACAGGAGGTTAAAGGTGCTGATTCTCCAAGGAGAGAGATGGCTAGTAAATCGGCTGGAATGGCGAACCCGAGTAAAGGAGATGAGAAATGAGGTGCGTTTTAGAAAACCTTTCCCGATCACACGGTGTACCATCTTCTGGGTTTCTCATGCCTGTTTTCGACGTAGGAAGATGCCCTTGAACCTGGAGATTTGGGACCCATGGGATGGGTACCATGCAGTATTACTTGAAAGGGTCTGCGTTGGCTCACCCAACCTCACCGAACCTCTCAGCCCCAAGAGTGTCCACCCTTATGTCTCAATCAGCTGTGGGTCTAGATATGGTCAATCCAGGTTGCATCACAGCCCCTGAACGAATTTTGTAAGAATTTCTCTCTCTTTCACTGTCTTTGTTTCACGGGTTTTGAAAAGTAATTTATTTTTATAATGGGGTTTAGCTGCTTTTCACGGCTGTGTTTATGCCGCTTTACACCCCCTTGACTCACTTACGGAGAGATATCAATACATAGGTTTGAAGATTCTTACTAGTCAGATATATTCTTGTGCGGTGAATAGGGGGTGTTGAGTCCAGTTCACTGAAAAAGGAATAGGTCTTGTCTCCTACATATTGGGTTTATGGAACGGTATCTGAGCTAATTTGAAACCCTTGTTTTATGCATCACCCCACCTCACCTTTCCCGTTCAGCAGCCATAGTGTGTTTCCTAAACGTGTGACTCTGTTCTGTTTTGCAATTCAGTTCAAGTGTAGCGGTTTTTACATTCCCTCTCTAAGTGATATCTTATGATAAGTGTCTTTTCTGTGTGACTTATTTCACTTAGAATCGTCGTACCTAAATCCACTCATCGTGCTGCTACTAGCCTTATGACGTGGATTTCATGGCTGAGTGATATTCCATTGTACATGAGGACCACAACTTCTTTATCCATTTTTCTCTTTCCTAGGATATTTAAGGTGTAATGAAGTGGGGGTTCTTGTCAACAGAGCAGCCCTAAACTTTGGGGTGCCTGTGTCTTGCTGATTTTTAGTTTTCCCAATTTATACGCCCATGAGTGGAAGTGCCCTATGCTCTCCAAGCTGTGTTTTTTAGATGTTTCAGAACACACCGTACACTTCTCCAGAGTGGCTGTTGGCAATTTACATCCCACCCATCAGCGTAGCAAGGCTCCCATTTCTCCATGGCCGGTCCTGCATTTCTGGTTTGGACACTTTTTTCCGCATGGCCCTTTTGCCCGCTGGGAAGCGAGACTTCTTTGGAGCGCTGATTGGCCTTTCCAGGTTGCTTGGTTGGCCAAAAAGGGCGTATGCGTTTTTTCCTGAATATATTCAGGAAAAAACGCATACGCCCTTTTTGGCCAAGGGCATCATTGTCCACGTTTTGCCGCTTTTCATGTGCTTTCAAGACGATTCGAATCTACCTCCTGAAATCTGTTTCCTGCAATTCTGCCTTGCTTTCAAAGCCTCTTCGTTGCCTTCCCTTAATATATTTGTGGACGAGAGGTATCATTTAAAACTCTGCAGGTTTGTGAATTGCAGTGCCCCTGAGCTCCATTTTTCAACTCGCTTTTTTGGGAGCTGGCCGCAAAAGCGCAGGATTGCTTCAGGCCCTCTTCTGGTTCTGGGGGGCAGGCTGAGCTTGTGCTTAATTCTTCTTCCTGATGGGAAAATAGAGTGACCTGTGCCTGTCCCAACACCTAGAGCTAGTCTCTCATTGGTTCCCCCTCTTCCCCTTCATCCTCAGGACAAATTGCAACCTGTACGGAACAGGAGGTTAAAGGTGCTGATTCTCCAAGGAGGGAGATGGCTAGTAAATCGGCTGGAATGGCGAACCCGAGCAAAGGAGATGAGAAATGAGGTGCGTTTTAGAAACCTTTCTGGATCACACGGTGTACCATTTTCTGGGTTTCTCATGCCTGTTTTCGACACAGGAAGATGCCCTTGAACCTGGAGATTTGGGACCCATGGGATGGGTACCATGCAGTATTACTTGAAAGGGTCTGCGTTGGCTCACCCAACCTCACCGAACCTCTCAGCCCCAAGAGTGTCCACCCTTATGTCTCAATCAGCTGTGGGTCTAGATATGGTCAATCCAGGTTGCATCACAGCCCCTGAACGAATTTTGTAAGAATTTCTCTCTCTTTCACTGTCTTTGTTTCACGGGTTTTGAAAAGTAATTTATTTTTATAATGGGGTTTAGCTGCTTTTCACGGCTGTGTTTATGCCGCTTTACACCCCCTTGACTCACTTACAGAGAGATATCAATACATAGGTTTGAAGATTCTTCCTAGTCAGATATATTCTTGTGCGGTGAATAGGGGGTGTTGAGTCCAGTTCACTGAAAAAGGAATAGGTCTTGTCTCTTACATATTGGGTTTATGGAACGATATCTGAGCTAATTTGAAACCCTTGTTTTATGCATCACCCCACCTCACCTTTCCTGTTCAGCATCCATAGTGTTTTTCCTAAACGTGTGACTCTGTTCTGTTTTGCAATTCAGTTCAAGTGTAGCGGTTTTTACATTCCCTCTAGAAGTGATATCTTATGATAAGTGTCTTTTTCTGTGTGACTTATTTCACTTAGAATCGTCGTACCTAAATCCACTCATCGTGCTGCTACTAGCCTTATGACGTTGATTTCATGGCTGAGTGATATTCCATTGTACATGAGGACCACAACTTCTTTATCCATTTTTCTGTTTCCTAGGATATTTAAGGTGTAATGAAGTGGGGGTTCTTGTCAAGAGAGCAGCCCTAAACTTTGGGGTGCCTGTGTCTTGCTGATTTTTAGTTTTCCCAATTTATACGCCCATGAGTGGAAGTGCCCTATGCTCTCCCAGCTGTGTTTTTTAGATGTTTCAGAACACACCGTACACTTCTCCAGAGTGGCTGTTGGCAATTTACATCCCACCCATCAGCGTAGCAAGGCTCCCATTTCTCCATGGCCGGTCCTGCATTTCTGGTTTGGACACTTTTTTCCGCATCGCCCTTTTGCCCGCTGGGAAGCGAGACTTCTTTGGAGCGCTGATTGGCCTTTCCAGGTTGCTTGGTTGGCCAAAAAGGGCATCATTGTCCACGTTTTGCCGCTTTTCATGTGCTTTCAAGGCGATTCGAATCTACCTCCTGAAATCTGTTTCCTGCAATTCTGCCTTGCTTTCAAAGCCTCTTCGTTGCCTTCCCTTAGTATATTTGTGGACGAGAGGTATCATTTAAAACTCTGCAGGTTTGTGAATTGCAGTGCCCCTGAGCTCCATTTTTCAACTCGCTTTTTTGGGAGCTGGCCGCAAAAGCGCAGGATTGCTTCCGGCCCTCTTCTGGTTCTGGGGGGCAGGCTGAGCTTGTGCTTAATTCTTCTTCCTGATGGGAAAATAGAGTGACCTGTGCCTGTCCCAACACCTAGAGCTAGTCTCTCATTGGTTCCCCCTCTTCCCCTTCATCCTCAGGACAAATTGCAACCTGTACGGAACAGGAGGTTAAAGGTGCTGATTCTCCAAGGAGAGAGATGGCTAGTAAATCGGCTGGAATGGCGAACCCGAGTAAAGGAGATGAGAAATGAGGTGCGTTTTAGAAAACCTTTCCCGATCACACGGTGTACCATCTTCTGGGTTTCTCATGCCTGTTTTCGACGTAGGAAGATGCCCTTGAACCTGGAGATTTGGGACCCATGGGATGGGTACCATGCAGTATTACTTGAAAGGGTCTGCGTTGGCTCACCCAACCTCACCGAACCTCTCAGCCCCAAGAGTGTCCACCCTTATGTCTCAATCAGCTGTGGGTCTAGATATGGTCAATCCAGGTTGCATCACAGCCCCTGAACGAATTTTGTAAGAATTTCTCTCTCTTTCACTGTCTTTGTTTCACGGGTTTTGAAAAGTAATTTATTTTTATAATGGGGTTTAGCTGCTTTTCACGGCTGTGTTTATGCCGCTTTACACCCCCTTGACTCACTTACGGAGAGATATCAATACATAGGTTTGAAGATTCTTACTAGTCAGATATATTCTTGTGCGGTGAATAGGGGGTGTTGAGTCCAGTTCACTGAAAAAGGAATAGGTCTTGTCTCTTACATATTGGGTTTATGGAATGGTATCGGAGCTAATTTGAAACCCTTGTTTTATGCATCACCCCACCTCACCTTTCCCGTTCAGCAGCCATAGTGTGTTTCCTAAACGTGTGACTCTGTTCTGTTTTGCAATTCAGTTCAAGTGTAGCGGTTTTTACATTCCCTCTCTAAGTGATATCTTATGATAAGTGTCTTTTTCTGTGTGACTTATTTCACTTAGAATCGTCGTACCTAAATCCACTCATCGTGCTGCTACTAGCCTTATGACGTGGATTTCATGGCTGAGTGATATTCCATTGTACATGAGGACCACAACTTCTTTATCCATTTTTCTCTTTCCTAGGATATTTAAGGTGTAATGAAGTGGGGGTTCTTGTCAACAGAGCAGCCCTAAACTTTGGGGTGCCTGTGTCTTGCTGATTTTTAGTTTTCCCAATTTATACGCCCATGAGTGGAAGTGCCCTATGCTCTCCAAGCTGTGTTTTTTAGATGTTTCAGAACACACCGTACACTTCTCCAGAGTGGCTGTTGGCAATTTACATCCCACCCATCAGCGTAGCAAGGCTCCCATTTCTCCATGGCCGGTCCTGCATTTCTGGTTTGGACACTTTTTTCCGCATGGCCCTTTTGCCCGCTGGGAAGCGAGACTTCTTTGGAGCGCTGATTGGCCTTTCCAGGTTGCTTGGTTGGCCAAAAAGGGCGTATGCGTTTTTTCCTGAATATATTCAGGAAAAAACGCATACGCCCTTTTTGGCCAAGGGCATCATTGTCCACGTTTTGCCGCTTTTCATGTGCTTTCAAGGCGATTCGAATCTACCTCCTGAAATCTGTTTCCTGCAATTCTGCCTTGCTTTCAAAGCCTCTTCGTTGCCTTCCCTTAATATATTTGTGGACGAGAGGTATCATTTAAAACTCTGCAGGTTTGTGAATTGCAGTGCCCCTGAGCTCCATTTTTCAACTCGCTTTTTTGGGAGCTGGCCGCAAAAGCGCAGGATTGCTTCAGGCCCTCTTCTGGTTCTGGGGGGCAGGCTGAGCTTGTGCTTAATTCTTCTTCCTGATGGGAAAATAGAGTGACCTGTGCCTGTCCCAACACCTAGAGCTAGTCTCTCATTGGTTCCCCCTCTTCCCGTTCATCCTCAGGACAAATTGCAACCTGTACGGAACAGGAGGTTAAAGGTGCTGATTCTCCAAGGAGAGAGATGGCTAGTAAATCGGCTGGAATGGCGAACCCGAGTAAAGGAGATGAGAAATGAGGTGCGTTTTAGAAAACCTTTCCCGATCACACGGTGTACCATCTTCTGGGTTTCTCATGCCTGTTTTCGACGTAGGAAGATGCCCTTGAACCTGGAGATTTGGGACCCATGGGATGGGTACCATGCAGTATTACTTGAAAGGGACTGCGTTGGCTCACCCAACCTCACCGAACCTCTCAGCCCCAAGAGTGTCCACCCTTATGTCTCAATCAGCTGTGGGTCTAGATATGGTCAATCCAGGTTGCATCACAGCCCCTGAACGAATTTTGTAAGAATTTCTCTCTCTTTCACTGTCTTTGTTTCACGGGTTTTGAAAAGTAATTTATTTTTATAATGGGGTTTAGCTGCTTTTCACGGCTGTGTTTATGCCGCTTTACACCCCCTTGACTCACTTACGGAGAGATATCAATACATAGGTTTGAAGATTCTTCCTAGTCAGATATATTCTTGTGCGGTGAATAGGGGGTGTTGAGTCCAGTTCACTGAAAAAGGAATAGGTCTTGTCTCTTACATATTGGGTTTATGGAACGGTATCTGAGCTAATTTGAAACCCTTGTTTTATGCATCACACCACCTCACCTTTCCCGTTCAGCAGCCATAGTGTGTTTCCTAAACGTGTGACTCTGTTCTGTTTTGCAATTCAGTTCAAGTGTAGCGGTTTTTACATTCCCTCTCTAAGTGATATCTTATGATAAGTGTCTTTTTCTGTGTGACTTATTTCACTTAGAATCGTCGTACCTAAATCCACTCATCGTGCTGCTACTAGCCTTATGACGTTGATTTCATGGCTGAGTGATATTCCATTGTACATGAGGACCACAACTTCTTTATCCATTTTTCTCTTTCCTAGGATATTTAAGGTGTAATGAAGTGGGGGTTCTTGTCCACAGAGCAGCCCTAAACTTTGGGGTGCCTGTGTCTTGCTGATTTTTAGTTTTCCCAATTTATACGCCCATGAGTGGAAGTGCCCTATGCTCTCCAAGCTGTGTTTTTTAGATGTTTCAGGACACACCGTACACTTCTCCGGAGTGGCTGTTGGCAATGTACATCCCACCCATCAGCGTAGCAAGGCTCCCATTTCTCCATGGCCGGTCCTGCATTTCTGGTTTGGACACTTTTTTCCGCATGGCCCTTTTGCCCGCTGGGAAGCGAGACTTCTTTGGAGCGCTGATTGGCCTTTCCAGGTTGCTTGGTTGGCCAAAAAGGGCGTATGCGTTTTTTCCTGAATATATTCAGGAAAAAACGCATACGCCCTTTTTGGCCAAGGGCATCATTGTCCACGTTTTGCCGCTTTTCATGTGCTTTCAAGGCGATTCGAATCTACCTCCTGAAATCTGTTTCCTGCAATTCTGCCTTGCTTTCAAAGCCTCTTCGTTGCCTTCCCTTAATATATTTGTGGACGAGAGGTATCATTTAAAACTCTGCAGGTTTGTGAATTGCAGTGCCCCTGAGCTCCATTTTTCAACTCGCTTTTTTGGGAGCTGGCCGCAAAAGCACAGGATTGCTTCAGGCCCTCTTCTGGTTCTGGGGGGCAGGCTGAGCTTGTGCTTAATTCTTCTTCCTGATGGGAAAATAGAGTGACCTGTGCCTGTCCCAACACCTAGATCTAGTCTCTCATTGGTTCCCCCTCTTCCCCTTCATCCTCAGGACAAATTGCAACCTGTACGGAACAGGAGGTTAAAGGTGCTGATTCTCCAAGGAGGGAGATGGCTAGTAAATCGGCTGGAATGGCGAACCCGAGCAAAGGAGATGAGAAATGAGGTGCGTTTTAGAAACCTTTGCCGATCACACGGTGTACCATCTTCTGGGTTTCTCATGCCTGTTTTCGACGTAGGAAGATGCCCTTGAACCTGGAGATTTGGGACCCATGGGATGGGTACCATGCAGTATTACTTGAAAGGGTCTGCGTTGGCTCACCCCACCTCACCGAACCTCTCAGCCCCAAGAGTGTCCACCCTTATGTCTCAATCAGCTGTGGGTCTAGATATGGTCAATCCAGGTTGCATCACAGCCCCTGAACGAATTTTGTAAGAATTTCTCTCTCTTTCACTGTCTTTGTTTCACGGGTTTTGAAAAGTAATTTATTTTTATAATGGGGTTTAGCTGCTTTTCACGGCTGTGTTTATGCCGCTTTACACCCCCTTGACTCACTTACGGAGAGATATCAATACATAGGTTTGAAGATTCTTCCTAGTCAGATATATTCTTGTGCGGTGAATAGGGGATGTTGAGTCCAGTTCACTGAAAAAGGAATAGGTCTTGTCTCTTACATATTGGGTTTATGGAACGGTATCGGAGCTAATTTGAAACCCTTGTTTTATGCATCACCCCACCTCACCTTTCCCGTTCAGCAGCCATAGTGTGTTTCCTAAACGTGTGACTCTGTTCTGTTTTGCAATTCAGTTCAAGTGTAGCGGTTTTTACATTCCCTCTCTAAGTGATATCTTATGATAAGTGTCTTTTTCTGTGTGACTTATTTCACTTAGAATCGTCGTACCTAAATCCACTCATCGTGCTGCTACTAGCCTTATGACGTTGATTTCATGGCTGAGTGATATTCCATTGTACATGAGGACCACAACTTCTTTATCCATTTTTCTCTTTCCTAGGATATTTAAGGTGTAATGAAGTGGGGGTTCTTGTCCACAGAGCAGCCCTAAACTTTGGGGTGCCTGTGTCTTGCTGATTTTTAGTTTTCCCAATTTATACGCCCATGAGTGGAAGTGCCCTATGCTCTCCAAGCTGTGTTTTTTAGATGTTTCAGAACACACCGTACACTTCTCCAGAGTGGCTGTTGGCAATTTACATCCCACCCATCAGCGTAGCAAGGTTCCCATTTCTCCATGGCCGGTCCTGCATTTCTGGTTTGGACACTTTTTTCCGCATGGCCCTTTTGCCCGCTGGGAAGCGAGACTTCTTTGGAGCGCTGATTGGCCTTTCCAGGTTGCTTGGTTGGCCAAAAAGGGCGTATGCGTTTTTTCCTGAATATATTCAGGAAAAAACGCATACGCCCTTTTTGGCCAAGGGCATCATTGTCCACGTTTTGCCGCTTTTCATGTGCTTTCAAGGCGATTCGAATCTACCTCCTGAAATCTGTTTCCTGCAATTCTGCCTTGCTTTCAAAGCCTCTTCGTTGCCTTCCCTTAATATATTTGTGGACGAGAGGTATCATTTAAAACTCTGCAGGTTTGTGAATTGCAGTGCCCCTGAGCTCCATTTTTCAACTCGCTTTTTTGGGAGCTGGCCGCAAAAGCGCAGGATTGCTTCAGGCCCTCTTCTGGTTCTGGGGGGCAGGCTGAGCTTGTGCTTAATTCTTCTTCCTGATGGGAAAATAGAGTGACCTGTGCCTGTCCCAACACCTAGAGCTAGTCTCTCATTGGTTCCCCCTCTTCCCGTTCATCCTCAGGACAAATTGCAACCTGTACGGAACAGGAGGTTAAAGGTGCTGATTCTCCAAGGAGAGAGATGGCTAGTAAATCGGCTGGAATGGCGAACCCGAGTAAAGGAGATGAGAAATGAGGTGCGTTTTAGAAAACCTTTCCCGATCACACGGTGTACCATCTTCTGGGTTTCTCATGCCTGTTTTCGACGTAGGAAGATGCCCTTGAACCTGGAGATTTGGGACCCATGGGATGGGTACCATGCAGTATTACTTGAAAGGGTCTGCGTTGGCTCACCCAACCTCACCGAACCTCTCAGCCCCAAGAGTGTCCACCCTTATGTCTCAATCAGCTGTGGGTCTAGATATGGTCAATCCAGGTTGCATCACAGCCCCTGAACGAATTTTGTAAGAATTTCTCTCTCTTTCACTGTCTTTGTTTCACGGGTTTTGAAAAGTAATTTATTTTTATAATGGGGTTTAGCTGCTTTTCACGGCTGTGTTTATGCCGCTTTACACCCCCTTGACTCACTTACGGAGAGATATCAATACATAGGTTTGAAGATTCTTCCTAGTCAGATATATTCTTGTGCGGTGAATAGGGGGTGTTGAGTCCAGTTCACTGAAAAAGGAATAGGTCTTGTCTCTTACATATTGGGTTTATGGAACGGTATCTGAGCTAATTTGAAACCCTTGTTTTATGCATCACCCCACCTCACCTTTCCCGTTCAGCAGCCATAGTGTGTTTCCTAAACGTGTGACTCTGTTCTGTTTTGCAATTCAGTTCAAGTGTAGCGGTTTTTACATTCCCTCTCTAAGTGATATCTTATGATAAGTGTCTTTTTCTGTGTGACTTATTTCACTTAGAATCGTCGTACCTAAATCCACTCATCGTGCTGCTACTAGCCTTATGACGTGGATTTCATGGCTGAGTGATATTCCATTGTACATGAGGACCACAACTTCTTTATCCATTTTTCTCTTTCCTAGGATATTTAAGGTGTAATGAAGTGGGGGTTCTTGTCCACAGAGCAGCCCTAAACTTTGGGGTGCCTGTGTCTTGCTGATTTTTAGTTTTCACAATTTATACGCCCATGAGTGGAAGTGCCCTATGCTCTCCAAGCTGTGTTTTTTAGATGTTTCAGGACACACCGTACACTTCTCCGGAGTGGCTGTTGGCAATGTACATCCCACCCATCAGCGTAGCAAGGCTCCCATTTCTCCATGGCCGGTCCTGCATTTCTGGTTTGGACACTTTTTTCCGCATGGCCCTTTTGCCCGCTGGGAAGCGAGACTTCTTTGGAGCGCTGATTGGCCTTTCCAGGTTGCTTGGTTGGCCAAAAAGGGCGTATGCGTTTTTTCCTGAATATATTCAGGAAAAAACGCATACGCCCTTTTTGGCCAAGGGCATCATTGTCCACGTTTTGCCGCTTTTCATGTGCTTTCAAGGCGATTCGAATCTACCTCCTGAAATCTGTTTCCTGCAATTCTGCCTTGCTTTCAAAGCCTCTTCGTTGCCTTCCCTTAATATATTTGTGGACGAGAGGTATCATTTAAAACTCTGCAGGTTTGTGAATTGCAGTGCCCCTGAGCTCCATTTTTCAACACGCTTTTTTGGGAGCTGGCCGCAAAAGCGCAGGATTGCTTCAGGCCCTCTTCTGGTTCTGGGGGGCAGGCTGAGCTTGTGCTTAATTCTTCTTCCTGATGGGAAAATAGAGTGACCTGTGCCTGTCCCAACACCTAGAGCTAGTCTCTCATTGGTTCCCCCTCTTCCCGTTCATCCTCAGGACAAATTGCAACCTGTACGGAACAGGAGGTTAAAGGTGCTGATTCTCCAAGGAGAGAGATGGCTAGTAAATCGGCTGGAATGGCGAACCCGAGCAAAGGAGATGAGAAATGAGGTGCGTTTTAGAAAACCTTTCCCGATCACACGGTGTACCATCTTCTGGGTTTCTCATGCCTGTTTTCGACGTAGGAAGATGCCCTTGAACCTGGAGATTTGGGACCCATGGGATGGGTACCATGCAGTATTACTTGAAAGGGTCTGCGTTGGCTCACCCAACCTCACCGAACCTCTCAGCCCCAAGAGTGTCCACCCTTATGTCTCAATCAGCTGTGGGTCTAGATATGGTCAATCCAGGTTGCATCACAGCCCCTGAACGAATTTTGTAAGAATTTCTCTCTCTTTCACTGTCTTTGTTTCACGGGTTTTGAAAAGTAATTTATTTTTATAATGGGGTTTAGCTGCTTTTCACGGCTGTGTTTATGCCGCTTTACACCCCCTTGACTCACTTACGGAGAGATATCAAAACATAGGTTTGAAGATTCTTCCGAGTCAGATATATTCTTGTGCGGTGAATAGGGGGTGTTGAGTCCAGTTCACTGAAAAAGGAATAGGTCTTGTCTCTTACATATTGGGTTTATGGAACGGTATCGGAGCTAATTTGAAACCCTTGTTTTATGCATCACCCCACCTCACCTTTCCCGTTCAGCAGCCATAGTGTGTTTCCTAAACGTGTGACTCTGTTCTGTTTTGCAATTCAGTTCAAGTGTAGCGGTTTTTACATTCCCTCTCTAAGTGATATCTTATGATAAGTGTCTTTTTCTGTGTGACTTATTTCACTTAGAATCGTCGTACCTAAATCCACTCATCGTGCTGCTACTAGCCTTATGACGTTGATTTCATGGCTGAGTGATATTCCATTGTACATGAGGACCACAACTTCTTTATCCATTTTTCTCTTTCCTAGGATATTTAAGGTGTAATGAAGTGGGGGTTCTTGTCCACAGAGCAGCCCTAAACTTTGGGGTGCCTGTGTCTTGCTGATTTTTAGTTTTCCCAATTTATACGCCCATGAGTGGAAGTGCCCTATGCTCTCCAAGCTGTGTTTTTTAGATGTTTCAGAACACACCGTACACTTCTCCAGAGTGGCTGTTGGCAATTTACATCCCACCCGTCAGCGTAGCAAGGTTCCCATTTCTCCATGGCCCGTCCTGCATTTCTGGTTTGGACACTTTTTTCCGCATGGCCCTTTTGCCCGCTGGGAAGCGAGACTTCTTTGGAGCGCTGATTGGCCTTTCCAGGTTGCTTGGTTGGCCAAAAAGGGCGTATGCGTTTTTTCCTGAATATATTCAGGAAAAAACGCATACGCCCTTTTTGGCCAAGGGCATCATTGTCCACGTTTTGCCGCTTTTCATGTGCTTTCAAGGCGATTCGAATCTACCTCCTGAAATCTGTTTCCTGCAATTCTGCCTTGCTTTCAAAGCCTCTTCGTTGCCTTCCCTTAATATATTTGTGGACGAGAGGTATCATTTAAAACTCTGCAGGTTTGTGAATTGCAGGGCCCCTGAGCTCCATTTTTCAACTCGCTTTTTTGGGAGCTGGCCGCAAAAGCGCAGGATTGCTTCAGGCCCTCTTCTGGTTCTGGGGGGCAGGCTGAGCTTGTGCTTAATTCTTCTTCCTGATGGGAAAATAGAGTGACCTGTGCCTGTCCCAACACCTAGAGCTAGTCTCTCATTGGTTCCCCCTCTTCCCGTTCATCCTCAGGACAAATTGCAACCTGTACGGAACAGGAGGTTAAAGGTGCTGATTCTCCAAGGAGAGAGATGGCTAGTAAATCGGCTGGAATGGCGAACCCGAGTAAAGGAGATGAGAAATGAGGTGCGTTTTAGAAAACCTTTCCCGATCACACGGTGTACCATCTTCTGGGTTTCTCATGCCTGTTTTCGACGTAGGAAGATGCCCTTGAACCTGGAGATTTGGGACCCATGGGATGGGTACCATGCAGTATTACTTGAAAGGGTCTGCGTTGGCTCACCCAACCTCACCGAACCTCTCAGCCCCAAGAGTGTCCACCCTTATGTCTCAATCAGCTGTGGGTCTAGATATGGTCAATCCAGGTTGCATCACAGCCCCTGAACGAATTTTGTAAGAATTTCTCTCTCTTTCACTGTCTTTGTTTCACGGGTTTTGAAAAGTAATTTATTTTTATAATGGGGTTTAGCTGCTTTTCACGGCTGTGTTTATGCCGCTTTACACCCCCTTGACTCACTTATGGAGAGATATCAATACATAGGTTTGAAGATTCTTCCTAGTCAGATATATTCTTGTGCGGTGAATAGGGGGTGTTGAGTCCAGTTCACTGAAAAAGGAATAGGTCTTGTCTCTTACATATTGGGTTTATGGAACGATATCTGAGCTAATTTGAAACCCTTGTTTTATGCATCACCCCACCTCACCTTTCCCGTTCAGCAGCCATAGTGTGTTTCCTAAACGTGTGACTCTGTTCTGTTTTGCAATTCAGTTCAAGTGTAGCGGTTTTTACATTCCCTCTCTAAGTGATATCTTATGATAAGTGTCTTTTTCTGTGTGACTTATTTCACTTAGAATCGTCGTACCTAAATCCACTCATCGTGCTGCTACTAGCCTTATGACGTTGATTTCATGGCTGAGTGATATTCCATTGTACATGAGGACCACAACTTCTTTATCCATTTTTCTCTTTCCTAGGATATTTAAGGTGTAATGAAGTGGGGGTTCTTGTCCACAGAGCAGCCCTAAACTTTGGGGTGCCTGTGTCTTGCTGATTTTTAGTTTTCCCAATTTATACGCCCATGAGTGGAAGTGCCCTATGCTCTCCAAGCTGTGTTTTTTAGATGTTTCAGAACACACCGTACACTTCTCCAGAGTGGCTGTTGGCAATTTACATCCCACCCATCAGCGTAGCAAGGCTCCCATTTCTCCATGGCCGGTCCTGCATTTCTGGTTTGGACACTTTTTTCCGCATGGCCCTTTTGCCCGCTGGGAAGCGAGACTTCTTTGGAGTGCTGATTGGCCTTTCCAGGTTGCTTGGTTGGCCAAAAAGGGCGTATGCGTTTTTTCCTGAATATATTCAGGAAAAAACGCATACGCCCTTTTTGGCCAAGGGCATCATTGTCCACGTTTTGCCGCTTTTCATGTGCTTTCAAGGCGATTCGAATCTACCTCCTGAAATCTGTTTCCTGCAATTCTGCCTTGCTTTCAAAGCCTCTTCGTTGCCTTCCCTTAATATATTTGTGGACGAGAGGTATCATTTAAAACTCTGCAGGTTTGTGAATTGCAGTGCCCCTGAGCTCCATTTTTCAACTCGCTTTTTTGGGAGCTGGCCGCAAAAGCGCCGGATTGCTTCAGGCCCTCTTCTGGTTCTGGGGGGCAGGCTGAGCTTGTGCTTAATTCTTCTTCCTGATGGGAAAATAGAGTGACCTGTGCCTGTCCCAACACCTAGAGCTAGTCTCTCATTGGTTCCCCCTCTTCCCGTTCATCCTCAGGACAAATTGCAACCTGTACGGAACAGGAGGTTAAAGGTGCTGATTCTCCAAGGAGGGAGATGGCTAGTAAATCGGCTGGAATGGCGAACCCGAGCAAAGGAGATGAGAAATGAGGTGCGTTTTAGAAACCTTTCCCGATCACACGGTGTACCATCTTCTGGGTTTCTCATGCCTGTTTTCGACGTAGGAAGATGCCCTTGAACCTGGAGATTTGGGACCCATGGGATGGGTACCATGCAGTATTACTTGAAAGGGTCTGCGTTGGCTCACCCAACCTCACCGAACCTCTCAGCCCCAAGAGTGTCCACCCTTATGTCTCAATCAGCTGTGGGTCTAGATATGGTCAATCCAGGTTGCATCACAGCCCCTGAACGAATTTTGTAAGAATTTCTCTCTCTTTCACTGTCTTTGTTTCACGGGTTTTGAAAAGTAATTTATTTTTATATTGGGTTTTAGCTGCTTTTCACGGCTGTGTTTATGCGGCTTTACACCCCCTTGACTCACTTACGGAGAGATATCAATACATAGGTTTGAAGATTCTTACTAGTCAGATATATTCTTGTGCGGTGAATAGGGGGTGTTGAGTCCAGTTCACTGAAAAAGGAATAGGTCTTGTCTCTTACATATTGGGTTTATGGAATGGTATTGGAGCTAATTTGAAACCCTTGTTTTATGCATCACCCCACCTCACCTTTCCCGTTCAGCAGCCATAGTGTGTTTCCTAAACGTGTGACTCTGTTCTGTTTTGCAATTCAGTTCAAGTGTAGCGGTTTTTACATTCCCTCTCTAAGTGATATCTTATGATAAGTGTCTTTTTCTGTGTGACTTATTTCACTTAGAATCGTCGTACCTAAATCCACTCATCGTGCTGCTACTAGCCTTATGACGTGGATTTCATGGCTGAGTGATATTCCATTGTACATGAGGACCACAACTTCTTTATCCATTTTTCTCTTTCCTAGGATATTTAAGGTGTAATGAAGTGGGGGTTCTTGTCAACAGAGCAGCCCTAAACTTTGGGGTGCCTGTGTCTTGCTGATTTTTAGTTTTCCCAATTTATACGCCCATGAGTGGAAGTGCCCTATGCTCTCCAAGCTGTGTTTTTTAGATGTTTCAGAACACACCGTACACTTCTCCAGAGTGGCTGTTGGCAATTTACATCCCACCCATCAGCGTAGCAAGGCTCCCATTTCTCCATGGCCGGTCCTGCATTTCTGGTTTGGACACTTTTTTCCGCATGGCCCTTTTGCCCGCTGGGAAGCGAGACTTCTTTGGAGCGCTGATTGGCCTTTCCAGGTTGCTTGGTTGGCCAAAAAGGGCGTATGCGTTTTTTCCTGAATATATTCAGGAAAAAACGCATACGCCCTTTTTGGCCAAGGGCATCATTGTCCACGTTTTGCCGCTTTTCATGTGCTTTCAAGGCGATTCGAATCTACCTCCTGAAATCTGTTTCCTGCAATTCTGCCTTGCTTTCAAAGCCTCTTCGTTGCCTTCCCTTAATATATTTGTGGACGAGAGGTATCATTTAAAACTCTGCAGGTTTGTGAATTGCAGTGCCCCTGAGCTCCATTTTTCAACTCGCTTTTTTGGGAGCTGGCCGCCAAAGCGCAGGATTGCTTCAGGCTCTCTTCTGGTTCTGGGGGGCAGGCTGAGCTTGTGCTTAATTCTTCTTCCTGATGGGAAAATAGAGTGACCTGTGCCTGTCCCAACACCTAGAGCTAGTCTCTCATTGGTTCCCCCTCTTCCCGTTCATCCTCAGGACAAATTGCAACCTGTACGGAACAGGAGGTTAAAGGTGCTGATTCTCCAAGGAGAGAGATGGCTAGTAAATCGGCTGGAATGGCGAACCCGAGTAAAGGAGATGAGAAATGAGGTGCGTTTTAGAAAACCTTTCCCGATCACACGGTGTACCATCTTCTGGGTTTCTCATGCCTGTTTTCGACGTAGGAAGATGCCCTTGAACCTGGAGATTTGGGACCCATGGGATGGGTACCATGCAGTATTACTTGAAAGGGTCTGCGTTGGCTCACCCAACCTCACCGAACCTCTCAGCCCCAAGAGTGTCCACCCTTATGTCTCAATCAGCTGTGGGTCTAGATATGGTCAATCCAGGTTGCATCACAGCCCCTGAACGAATTTTGTAAGAATTTCTCTCTCTTTCACTGTCTTTGTTTCACGGGTTTTGAAAAGTAATTTATTTTTATAATGGGGTTTAGCTGCTTTTCACGGCTGTGTTTATGCCGCTTTACACCCCCTTGACTCACTTACGGAGAGATATCAATACATAGGTTTGAAGATTCTTACTAGTCAGATATATTCTTGTGCGGTGAATAGGGGGTGTTGAGTCCAGTTCACTGAAAAAGGAATAGGTCTTGTCTCTTACATATTGGGTTTATGGAACGGTATCTGAGCTAATTTGAAACCCTTGTTTTATGCATCACCCCACCTCACCTTTCCCGTTCAGCAGCCATAGTGTGTTTCCTAAACGTGTGACTCTGTTCTGTTTTGCAATTCAGTTCAAGTGTAGCGGTTTTTACATTCCCTCTCTAAGTGATATCTTATGATAAGTGTCTTTTCTGTGTGACTTATTTCACTTAGAATCGTCGTACCTAAATCCACTCATCGTGCTGCTACTAGCCTTATGACGTGGATTTCATGGCTGAGTGATATTCCATTGTACATGAGGACCACAACTTCTTTATCCATTTTTCTCTTTCCTAGGATATTTAAGGTGTAATGAAGTGGGGGTTCTTGTCAACAGAGCAGCCCTAAACTTTGGGGTGCCTGTGTCTTGCTGATTTTTAGTTTTCCCAATTTATACGCCCATGAGTGGAAGTGCCCTATGCTCTCCAAGCTGTGTTTTTTAGATGTTTCAGAACACACCGTACACTTCTCCAGAGTGGCTGTTGGCAATTTACATCCCACCCATCAGCGTAGCAAGGCTCCCATTTCTCCATGGCCGGTCCTGCATTTCTGGTTTGGACACTTTTTTCCGCATGGCCCTTTTGCCCGCTGGGAAGCGAGACTTCTTTGGAGCGCTGATTGGCCTTTCCAGGTTGCTTGGTTGGCCAAAAAGGGCGTATGCGTTTTTTCCTGAATATATTCAGGAAAAAACGCATACGCCCTTTTTGGCCAAGGGCATCATTGTCCACGTTTTGCCGCTTTTCATGTGCTTTCAAGGCGATTCGAATCTACCTCCTGAAATCTGTTTCCTGCAATTCTGCCTTGCTTTCAAAGCCTCTTCGTTGCCTTCCCTTAATATATTTGTGGACGAGAGGTATCATTTAAAACTCTGCAGGTTTGTGAATTGCAGTGCCCCTGAGCTCCATTTTTCAACTCGCTTTTTTGGGAGCTGGCCGCAAAAGCGCAGGATTGCTTCAGGCCCTCTTCTGGTTCTGGGGGGCAGGCTGAGCTTGTGCTTAATTCTTCTTCCTGATGGGAAAATAGAGTGACCTGTGCCTGTCCCAACACCTAGAGCTAGTCTCTCATTGGTTCCCCCTCTTCCCCTTCATCCTCAGGACAAATTGCAACCTGTACGGAACAGGAGGTTAAAGGTGCTGATTCTCCAAGGAGGGAGATGGCTAGTAAATCGGCTGGAATGGCGAACCCGAGCAAAGGAGATGAGAAATGAGGTGCGTTTTAGAAACCTTTCTGGATCACACGGTGTACCATTTTCTGGGTTTCTCATGCCTGTTTTCGACACAGGAAGATGCCCTTGAACCTGGAGATTTGGGACCCATGGGATGGGTACCATGCAGTATTACTTGAAAGGGTCTGCGTTGGCTCACCCAACCTCACCGAACCTCTCAGCCCCAAGAGTGTCCACCCTTATGTCTCAATCAGCTGTGGGTCTAGATATGGTCAATCCAGGTTGCATCACAGCCCCTGAACGAATTTTGTAAGAATTTCTCTCTCTTTCACTGTCTTTGTTTCACGGGTTTTGAAAAGTAATTTATTTTTATAATGGGGTTTAGCTGCTTTTCACGGCTGTGTTTATGCCGCTTTACACCCCCTTGACTCACTTACAGAGAGATATCAATACATAGGTTTGAAGATTCTTCCTAGTCAGATATATTCTTGTGCGGTGAATAGGGGGTGTTGAGTCCAGTTCACTGAAAAAGGAATAGGTCTTGTCTCTTACATATTGGGTTTATGGAACGATATCTGAGCTAATTTGAAACCCTTGTTTTATGCATCACCCCACCTCACCTTTCCTGTTCAGCATCCATAGTGTTTTTCCTAAACGTGTGACTCTGTTCTGTTTTGCAATTCAGTTCAAGTGTAGCGGTTTTTACATTCCCTCTAGAAGTGATATCTTATGATAAGTGTCTTTTTCTGTGTGACTTATTTCACTTAGAATCGTCGTACCTAAATCCACTCATCGTGCTGCTACTAGCCTTATGACGTTGATTTCATGGCTGAGTGATATTCCATTGTACATGAGGACCACAACTTCTTTATCCATTTTTCTGTTTCCTAGGATATTTAAGGTGTAATGAAGTGGGGGTTCTTGTCAAGAGAGCAGCCCTAAACTTTGGGGTGCCTGTGTCTTGCTGATTTTTAGTTTTCCCAATTTATACGCCCATGAGTGGAAGTGCCCTATGCTCTCCCAGCTGTGTTTTTTAGATGTTTCAGAACACACCGTACACTTCTCCAGAGTGGCTGTTGGCAATTTACATCCCACCCATCAGCGTAGCAAGGCTCCCATTTCTCCATGGCCGGTCCTGCATTTCTGGTTTGGACACTTTTTTCCGCATGGCCCTTTTGCCCGCTGGGAAGCGAGACTTCTTTGGAGCGCTGATTGGCCTTTCCAGGTTGCTTGGTTGGCCAAAAAGGGCGTATGCGTTTTTTCCTGAATATATTCAGGAAAAAACGCATACGCCCTTTTTGGCCAAGGGCATCATTGTCCACGTTTTGCCGCTTTTCATGTGCTTTCAAGGCGATTCGAATCTACCTCCTGAAATCTGTTTCCTGCAATTCTGCCTTGCTTTCAAAGCCTCTTCGTTGCCTTCCCTTAATATATTTGTGGACGAGAGGTATCATTTAAAACTCTGCAGGTTTGTGAATTGCAGTGCCCCTGAGCTCCATTTTTCAACTCGCTTTTTTGGGAGCTGGCCGCAAAAGCGCAGGATTGCTTCAGGCCCTCTTCTGGTTCTGGGGGGCAGGCTGAGCTTGTGCTTAATTCTTCTTCCTGATGGGAAAATAGAGTGACCTGTGCCTGTCCCAACACCTAGAGCTAGTCTCTCATTGGTTCCCCCTCTTCCCCTTCATCCTCAGGACAAATTGCAACCTGTACGGAACAGGAGGTTAAAGGTGCTGATTCTCCAAGGAGGGAGATGGCTAGTAAATCGGCTGGAATGGCGAACCCGAGCAAAGGAGATGAGAAATGAGGTGCGTTTTAGAAACCTTTCTGGATCACACGGTGTACCATTTTCTGGGTTTCTCATGCCTGTTTTCGACACAGGAAGATGCCCTTGAACCTGGAGATTTGGGACCCATGGGATGGGTACCATGCAGTATTACTTGAAAGGGTCTGCGTTGGCTCACCCAACCTCACCGAACCTCTCAGCCCCAAGAGTGTCCACCCTTATGTCTCAATCAGCTGTGGGTCTAGATATGGTCAATCCAGGTTGCATCACAGCCCCTGAACGAATTTTGTAAGAATTTCTCTCTCTTTCACTGTCTTTGTTTCACGGGTTTTGAAAAGTAATTTATTTTTATAATGGGGTTTAGCTGCTTTTCACGGCTGTGTTTATGCCGCTTTACACCCCCTTGACTCACTTACAGAGAGATATCAATACATAGGTTTGAAGATTCTTCCTAGTCAGATATATTCTTGTGCGGTGAATAGGGGGTGTTGAGTCCAGTTCACTGAAAAAGGAATAGGTCTTGTCTCTTACATATTGGGTTTATGGAACGATATCTGAGCTAATTTGAAACCCTTGTTTTATGCATCACCCCACCTCACCTTTCCTGTTCAGCATCCATAGTGTTTTTCCTAAACGTGTGACTCTGTTCTGTTTTGCAATTCAGTTCAAGTGTAGCGGTTTTTACATTCCCTCTAGAAGTGATATCTTATGATAAGTGTCTTTTTCTGTGTGACTTATTTCACTTAGAATCGTCGTACCTAAATCCACTCATCGTGCTGCTACTAGCCTTATGACGTTGATTTCATGGCTGAGTGATATTCCATTGTACATGAGGACCACAACTTCTTTATCCATTTTTCTGTTTCCTAGGATATTTAAGGTGTAATGAAGTGGGGGTTCTTGTCAAGAGAGCAGCCCTAAACTTTGGGGTGCCTGTGTCTTGCTGATTTTTAGTTTTCCCAATTTATACGCCCATGAGTGGAAGTGCCCTATGCTCTCCCAGCTGTGTTTTTTAGATGTTTCAGAACACACCGTACACTTCTCCAGAGTGGCTGTTGGCAATTTACATCCCACCCATCAGCGTAGCAAGGCTCCCATTTCTCCATGGCCGGTCCTGCATTTCTGGTTTGGACACTTTTTTCCGCATGGCCCTTTTGCCCGCTGGGAAGCGAGACTTCTTTGGAGCGCTGATTGGCCTTTCCAGGTTGCTTGGTTGGCCAAAAAGGGCATCATTGTCCACGTTTTGCCGCTTTTCATGTGCTTTCAAGGCGATTCGAATCTACCTCCTGAAATCTGTTTCCTGCAATTCTGCCTTGCTTTCAAAGCCTCTTCGTTGCCTTCCCTTAGTATATTTGTGGACGAGAGGTATCATTTAAAACTCTGCAGGTTTGTGAATTGCAGTGCCCCTGAGCTCCATTTTTCAACTCGCTTTTTTGGGAGCTGGCCGCAAAAGCGCAGGATTGCTTCCGGCCCTCTTCTGGTTCTGGGGGGCAGGCTGAGCTTGTGCTTAATTCTTCTTCCTGATGGGAAAATAGAGTGACCTGTGCCTGTCCCAACACCTAGAGCTAGTCTCTCATTGGTTCCCCCTCTTCCCCTTCATCCTCAGGACAAATTGCAACCTGTACGGAACAGGAGGTTAAAGGTGCTGATTCTCCAAGGAGAGAGATGGCTAGTAAATCGGCTGGAATGGCGAACCCGAGTAAAGGAGATGAGAAATGAGGTGCGTTTTAGAAAACCTTTCCCGATCACACGGTGTACCATCTTCTGGGTTTCTCATGCCTGTTTTCGACGTAGGAAGATGCCCTTGAACCTGGAGATTTGGGACCCATGGGATGGGTACCATGCAGTATTACTTGAAAGGGTCTGCGTTGGCTCACCCAACCTCACCGAACCTCTCAGCCCCAAGAGTGTCCACCCTTATGTCTCAATCAGCTGTGGGTCTAGATATGGTCAATCCAGGTTGCATCACAGCCCCTGAACGAATTTTGTAAGAATTTCTCTCTCTTTCACTGTCTTTGTTTCACGGGTTTTGAAAAGTAATTTATTTTTATAATGGGGTTTAGCTGCTTTTCACGGCTGTGTTTATGCCGCTTTACACCCCCTTGACTCACTTACGGAGAGATATCAATACATAGGTTTGAAGATTCTTCCTAGTCAGATATATTCTTGTGCGGTGAATAGGGGGTGTTGAGTCCAGTTCACTGAAAAAGGAATAGGTCTTGTCTCTTACATATTGGGTTTATGGAACGGTATCTGAGCTAATTTGAAACCCTTGTTTTATGCATCACCCCACCTCACCTTTCCCGTTCAGCAGCCATAGTGTGTTTCCTAAACGTGTGACTCTGTTCTGTATTGCAATTCAGTTCAAGTGTAGCGGTTTTTACATTCCCTCTCTAAGTGATATCTTATGATAAGTGTCTTTTCTGTGTGACTTATTTCACTTAGAATCGTCGTACCTAAATCCACTCATCGTGCTGCTACTAGCCTTATGACGTGGATTTCATGGCTGAGTGATATTCCATTGTACATGAGGACCACAACTTCTTTATCCATTTTTCTCTTTCCTAGGATATTTAAGGTGTAATGAAGTGGGGGTTCTTGTCAACAGAGCAGCCCTAAACTTTGGGGTGCCTGTGTCTTGCTGATTTTTAGTTTTCCCAATTTATACGCCCATGAGTGGAAGTGCCCTATGCTCTCCAAGCTGTGTTTTTTAGATGTTTCAGAACACACCGTACACTTCTCCAGAGTGGCTGTTGGCAATTTACATCCCACCCATCAGCGTAGCAAGGCTCCCATTTCTCCATGGCCGGTCCTGCATTTCTGGTTTGGACACTTTTTTCCGCATGGCCCTTTTGCCCGCTGGGAAGCGAGACTTCTTTGGAGCGCTGATTGGCCTTTCCAGGTTGCTTGGTTGGCCAAAAAGGGCGTATGCGTTTTTTCCTGAATATATTCAGGAAAAAACGCATACGCCCTTTTTGGCCAAGGGCATCATTGTCCACGTTTTGCCGCTTTTCATGTGCTTTCAAGGCGATTCGAATCTACCTCCTGAAATCTGTTTCCTGCAATTCTGCCTTGCTTTCAAAGCCTCTTCGTTGCCTTCCCTTAATATATTTGTGGACGAGAGGTATCATTTAAAACTCTGCAGGTTTGTGAATTGCAGTGCCCCTGAGCTCCATTTTTCAACTCGCCTTTTTGGGAGCTGGCCGCAAAAGCGCAGGATTGCTTCAGGCCCTCTTCTGGTTCTGGGGGGCAGGCTGAGCTTGTGCTTAATTCTTCTTCCTGATGGGAAAATAGAGTGACCTGTGCATGTCCCAACACCTAGAGCTAGTCTCTCATTGGTTCCCCCTCTTCCCCTTCATCCTCAGGACAAATTGCAACCTGTACGGAACAGGAGGTTAAAGGTGCTGATTCTCCAAGGAGGGAGATGGCTAGTAAATCGGCTGGAATGGCGAACCCGAGCAAAGGAGATGAGAAATGAGGTGCGTTTTAGAAACCTTTCTGCATCACACGGTGTACCATTTTCTGGGTTTCTCATGCCTGTTTTCGACACAGGAAGATGCCCTTGAACCTGGAGATTTGGGACCCATGGGATGGGTACCATGCAGTATTACTTGAAAGGGTCTGCGTTGGCTCACCCAACCTCACCGAACCTCTCAGCCCCAAGAGTGTCCACCCTTATGTCTCAATCAGCTGTGGGTCTAGATATGGTCAATCCAGGTTGCATCACAGCCCCTGAACGAATTTTGTAAGAATTTCTCTCTCTTTCACTGTCTTTGTTTCACGGGTTTTGAAAAGTAATTTATTTTTATAATGGGGTTTAGCTGCTTTTCACGGCTGTGTTTATGCCGCTTTACACCCCCTTGACTCACTTACAGAGAGATATCAATACATAGGTTTGAAGATTCTTCCTAGTCAGATATATTCTTGTGCGGTGAATAGGGGGTGTTGAGTCCAGTTCACTGAAAAAGGAATAGGTCTTGTCTCTTACATATTGGGTTTATGGAACGATATCTGAGCTAATTTGAAACCCTTGTTTTATGCATCACCCCACCTCACCTTTCCTGTTCAGCATCCATAGTGTTTTTCCTAAACGTGTGACTCTGTTCTGTTTTGCAATTCAGTTCAAGTGTAGCGGTTTTTACATTCCCTCTAGAAGTGATATCTTATGATAAGTGTCTTTTTCTGTGTGACTTATTTCACTTAGAATCGTCGTACCTAAATCCACTCATCGTGCTGCTACTAGCCTTATGACGTTGATTTCATGGCTGAGTGATATTCCATTGTACATGAGGACCACAACTTCTTTATCCATTTTTCTGTTTCCTAGGATATTTAAGGTGTAATGAAGTGGGGGTTCTTGTCAAGAGAGCAGCCCTAAACTTTGGGGTGCCTGTGTCTTGCTGATTTTTAGTTTTCCCAATTTATACGCCCATGAGTGGAAGTGCCCTATGCTCTCCCAGCTGTGTTTTTTAGATGTTTCAGAACACACCGTACACTTCTCCAGAGTGGCTGTTGGCAATTTACATCCCACCCATCAGCGTAGCAAGGCTCCCATTTCTCCATGGCCGGTCCTGCATTTCTGGTTTGGACACTTTTTTCCGCATGGCCCTTTTGCCCGCTGGGAAGCGAGACTTCTTTGGAGCGCTGATTGGCCTTTCCAGGTTGCTTGGTTGGCCAAAAAGGGCATCATTGTCCACGTTTTGCCGCTTTTCATGTGCTTTCAAGGCGATTCGAATCTACCTCCTGAAATCTGTTTCCTGCAATTCTGCCTTGCTTTCAAAGCCTCTTCGTTGCCTTCCCTTAGTATATTTGTGGACGAGAGGTATCATTTAAAACTCTGCAGGTTTGTGAATTGCAGTGCCCCTGAGCTCCATTTTTCAACTCGCTTTTTTGGGAGCTGGCCGCAAAAGCGCAGGATTGCTTCCGGCCCTCTTCTGGTTCTGGGGGGCAGGCTGAGCTTGTGCTTAATTCTTCTTCCTGATGGGAAAATAGAGTGACCTGTGCCTGTCCCAACACCTAGAGCTAGTCTCTCATTGGTTCCCCCTCTTCCCGTTCATCCTCAGGACAAATTGCAACCTGTACGGAACAGGAGGTTAAAGGTGCTGATTCTCCAAGGAGGGAGATGGCTAGTAAATCGGCTGGAATGGCGAACCCGAGCAAAGGAGATGAGAAATGAGGTGCGTTTTAGAAACCTTTCTGGATCACACGGTGTACCATTTTCTGGGTTTCTCATGCCTGTTTTCGACACAGGAAGATGCCCTTGAACCTGGAGATTTGGGACCCATGGGATGGGTACCATGCAGTATTACTTGAAAGGGTCTGCGTTGGCTCACCCAACCTCACCGAACCTCTCAGCCCCAAGAGTGTCCACCCTTATGTCTCAATCAGTTGTGGGTCTAGATATGGTCAATCCAGGTTGCATCACAGCCCCTGAACGAATTTTGTAAGAATTTCTCTCTCTTTCACTGTCTTTGTTTCACGGGTTTTGAAAAGTAATTTATTTTTATAATGGGGTTTAGCTGCTTTTCACGGCTGTGTTTATGCCGCTTTACACCCCCTTGACTCACTTACGGAGAGATATCAATACATAGGTTTGAAGATTCTTACTAGTCAGATATATTCTTGTGCGGTGAATAGGGGGTGTTGAGTCCAGTTCACTGAAAAAGGAATAGGTCTTGTCTCTTACATATTGGGTTTATGGAACGGTATCGGAGCTAATTTGAAACCCTTGTTTTATGCATCACCCCACCTCACCTTTCCCGTTCAGCAGCCATAGTGTGTTTCCTAAACGTGTGACTCTGTTCTGTTTTGCAATTCAGTTCAAGTGTAGCGGTTTTTACATTCCCTCTCTAAGTGATATCTTATGATAAGTGTCTTTTTCTGTGTGACTTATTTCACTTAGAATCGTCGTACCTAAATCCACTCATCGTGCTGCTACTAGCCTTATGACGTTGATTTCATGGCTGAGTGATATTCCATTGTACATGAGGACCACAACTTCTTTATCCATTTTTCTCTTTCCTAGGATATTTAAGGTGTAATGAAGTGGGGGTTCTTGTCAACAGAGCAGCCCTAAACTTTGGGGTGCCTGTGTCTTGCTGATTTTTAGTTTTCCCAATTTATACGCCCATGAGTGGAAGTGCCCTATGCTCTCCAAGCTGTGTTTTTTAGATGTTTCAGAACACACCGTACACTTCTCCAGAGTGGCTGTTGGCAATTTACATCCCACCCATCAGCGTAGCAAGGCTCCCATTTCTCCATGGCCGGTCCTGCATTTCTGGTTTGGACACTTTTTTCCGCATGGCCCTTTTGCCCGCTGGGAAGCGAGACTTCTTTGGAGCGCTGATTGGCCTTTCCAGGTTGCTTGGTTGGCCAAAAAGGGCGTATGCGTTTTTTCCTGAATATATTCAGGAAAAAACGCATACGCCCTTTTTGGCCAAGGGCATCATTGTCCACGTTTTGCCGCTTTTCATGTGCTTTCAAGGCGATTCGAATCTACCTCCTGAAATCTGTTTCCTGCAATTCTGCCTTGCTTTCAAAGCCTCTTCGTTGCCTTCCCTTAATATATTTGTGGACGAGAGGTATCATTTAAAACTCTGCAGGTTTGTGAATTGCAGTGCCCCTGAGCTCCATTTTTCAACTCGCTTTTTTGGGAGCTGGCCGCAAAAGCGCAGGATTGCTTCAGGCCCTCTTCTGGTTCTGGGGGGCAGGCTGAGCTTGTGCTTAATTCTTCTTCCTGATGGGAAAATAGAGTGACCTGTGCCTGTCCCAACACCTAGAGCTAGTCTCTCATTGGTTCCCCCTCTTCCCGTTCATCCTCAGGACAAATTGCAACCTGTACGGAACAGGAGGTTAAAGGTGCTGATTCTCCAAGGAGGGAGATGGCTAGTAAATCGGCTGGAATGGCGAACCCGAGCAAAGGAGATGAGAAATGAGGTGCGTTTTAGAAACCTTTCCGGATCACACGGTGTACCATTTTCTGGGTTTCTCATGCCTGTTTTCGACATAGGAAGATGCCCTTGAACCTGGAGATTTGGGACCCATGGGATGAGTACCATGCAGTATTAATTGAAAGGGTCTGCGTTGGCTCACCCAACCTCACCGAACCTCTCAGCCCCAAGAGTGTCCACCCTTATGTCTCAATCAGCTGTGGGTCTAGATATGGTCAATCCAGGTTGCATCACAGCCCCTGAACGAATTTTGTAAGAATTTCTCTCTCTTTCACTGTCTTTGTTTCACGGGTTTTGAAAAGTAATTTATTTTTATAATGGGGTTTAGCTGCTTTTCACGGCTGTGTTTATGCCGCTTTACACCCCCTTGACTCACTTACGGAGAGATATCAATACATAGGTTTGAAGATTCTTACTAGTCAGATATATTCTTGTGCGGTGAATAGGGGGTGTTGAGTCCAGTTCACTGAAAAAGGAATAGGTCTTGTCTCTTACATATTGGGTTTATGGAACGGTATCGGAGCTAATTTGAAACCCTTGTTTTATGCATCACCCCACCTCACCTTTCCCGTTCAGCAGCCATAGTGTGTTTCCTAAACGTGTGACTCTGTTCTGTTTTGCAATTCAGTTCAAGTGTAGCGGTTTTTACATTCCCTCTAGAAGTGATATCTTATGATAAGTGTCTTTTTCTGTGTGACTTATTTCACTTAGAATCGTCGTACCTAAATCCACTCATCATGCTGCTACTAGCCTTATGACGTTGATTTCATGGCTGAGTGATATTCCATTGTACATGAGGACCACAACTTCTTTATCCATTTTTCTCTTTCCTAGGATATTTAAGGTGTAATGAAGTGGGGGTTCTTGTCAACAGAGCAGCCCTAAACTTTGGGGTGCCTGTGTCTTGCTGATTTTTAGTTTTCCCAATTTATACGCCCATGAGTGGAAGTGCCCTATGCTCTCCAAGCTGTGTTTTTTAGATGTTTCAGAACACACCGTACACTTCTCCAGAGTGGCTGTTGGCAATTTACATCCCACCCATCAGCGTAGCAAGGCTCCCATTTCTCCATGGCCGGTCCTGCATTTCTGGTTTGGACACTTTTTTCCGCATGGCCCTTTTGCCCGCTGGGAAGCGAGACTTCTTTGGAGCGCTGATTGGCCTTTCCAGGTTGCTTGGTTGGCCAAAAAGGGCGTATGCGTTTTTTCCTGAATATATTCAGGAAAAAACGCATACGCCCTTTTTGGCCAAGGGCATCATTGTCCACGTTTTGCCGCTTTTCATGTGCTTTCAAGGCGATTCGAATCTACCTCCTGAAATCTGTTTCTGCAATTCTGCCTTGCTTTCAAAGCCTCTTCGTTGCCTTACCTTAATATATTTGTGGACGAGAGGTATCATTTAAAACTCTGCAGGTTTGTGAATTGCAGTGCCCCTGAGCTCCATTTTTCAACTCGCTTTTTTGGGAGCTGGCCGCCAAAGCGCAGGATTGCTTCAGGCCCTCTTCTGGTTCTGGGGGGCAGGCTGAGCTTGTGCTTAATTCTTCTTCCTGATGGGAAAATAGAGTGACCTGTGCCTGTCCCAACACCTAGAGCTAGTCTCTCATTGGTTCCCCCTCTTCCCGTTCATCCTCAGGACAAATTGCAACCTGTACGGAACAGGAGGTTAAAGGTGCTGATTCTCCAAGGAGGGAGATGGCTAGTAAATCGGCTGGAATGGCGAACCCGAGTAAAGGAGATGAGAAATGAGGTGCGTTTTAGAAAACCTTTCCCGATCACACGGTGTACCATCTTCTGGGTTTCTCATGCCTGTTTTCGACGTAGGAAGATGCCCTTGAACCTGGAGATTTGGGACCCATGGGCTGGGTACCATGCAGTATTACTTGAAAGGGTCTGCGTTGGCTCACCCAACCTCACCGAACCTCTCAGCCCCAAGAGTGTCCACCCTTATGTCTCAATCAGCTGTGGGTCTAGATATGGTCAATCCAGGTTGCATCACAGCCCCTGAACGAATTTTGTAAGAATTTCTCTCTCTTTCACTGTCTTTGTTTCACGGGTTTTGAAAAGTAATTTATTTTTATAATGGGGTTTAGCTGCTTTTCACGGCTGTGTTTATGCCGCTTTACACCCCCTTGACTCACTTACGGAGAGATATCAATACATAGGTTTGAAGATTCTTACTAGTCAGATATATTCCTTGTGCAGTGAAGGGAGGGTGTTGAGTCCAGTTCACTGAAAAAGGAATAGGTCTTGTCTCTTACATATTGGGTTTATGGAACGGTATCGGAGCTAATTTGAAACCCTTGTTTTATGCATCACCCCACCTCACCTTTCCCGTTCAGCAGCCATAGTGTGTTTCCTAAACGTGTGACTCTGTTCTGTTTTGCAATTCAGTTCAAGTGTAGCGGTTTTTACATTCCCTCTCTAAGTGATATCTTATGATAAGTGTCTTTTCTGTGTGACTTATTTCACTTAGAATCGTCGTACCTAAATCCACTCATCGTGCTGCTACTAGCCTTATGACGTGGATTTCATGGCTGAGTGATATTCCATTGTACATGAGGACCACAACTTCTTTATCCATTTTTCTCTTTCCTAGGATATTTAAGGTGTAATGAAGTGGGGGTTCTTGTCAACAGAGCAGCCCTAAACTTTGGGGTGCCTGTGTCTTGCTGATTTTTAGTTTTCCCAATTTATACGCCCATGAGTGGAAGTGCCCTATGCTCTCCAAGCTGTGTTTTTTAGATGTTTCAGAACACACCGTACACTTCTCCAGAGTGGCTGTTGGCAATTTACATCCCACCCATCAGCGTAGCAAGGCTCCCATTTCTCCATGGCCGGTCCTGCATTTCTGGTTTGGACACTTTTTTCCGCATGGCCCTTTTGCCCGCTGGGAAGCGAGACTTCTTTGGAGCGCTGATTGGCCTTTCCAGGTTTCTTGGTTGGCCAAAAAGGGCGTATGCGTTTTTTCCTGAATATATTCAGGAAAAAACGCATACGCCCTTTTTGGCCAAGGGCATCATTGTCCACGTTTTGCCGCTTTTCATGTGCTTTCAAGGCGATTCGAATCTACCTCCTGAAATCTGTTTCCTGCAATTCTGCCTTGCTTTCAAAGCCTGTTCGTTGCCTTCCCTTAATATATTTGTGGACGAGAGGTATCATTTAAAACTCTGCAGGTTTGTGAATTGCAGTGCCCCTGAGCTCCATTTTTCAACTCGCTTTTTTGGGAGCTGGCCGCAAAAGCGCAGGATTGCTTCAGGCCCTCTTCTGGTTCTGGGGGGCAGGCTGAGCTTGTGCTTAATTCTTCTTCCTGATGGGAAAATAGAGTGACCTGTGCCTGTCCCAACACCTAGAGCTAGTCTCTCATTGGTTCCCCCTCTTCCCGTTCATCCTCAGGACAAATTGCAACCTGTACGGAACAGGAGGTTAAAGGTGCTGATTCTCCAAGGAGGGAGATGGCTAGTAAATCGGCTGGAATGGCGAACCCGAGCAAAGGAGATGAGAAATGAGGTGCATTTTAGAAACCTTTCCCGATCACACGGTGTACCATCTTCTGGGTTTCTCATGCCTGTTTTCGACGTAGGAAGATGCCCTTGAACCTGGAGATTTGGGACCCATGGGATGGGTACCATGCAGTATTACTTGAAAGGGTCTGCGTTGGCTCACCCAACCTCACCGAACCTCTCAGCCCCAAGAGTGTCCACCCTTATGTCTCAATCAGCTGTGGGTCTAGATATGGTCAATCCAGGTTGCATCACAGCCCCTGAACGAATTTTGTAAGAATTTCTCTCTCTTTCACTGTCTTTGTTTCACGGGTTTTGAAAAGTAATTTATTTTTATAATGGGGTTTAGCTGCTTTTCACGGCTGTGTTTATGCCGCTTTACACCCCCTTGACTCACTTACGGAGAGATATCAATACATAGGTTTGAAGATTCTTCCTAGTCAGATATATTCTTGTGCGGTGAATAGGGGGTGTTGAGTCCAGTTCACTGAAAAAGGAATAGGTCTTGTCTCTTACATATTGGGTTTATGGAACGGTATCGGAGCTAATTTGAAACCCTTGTTTTATGCATCACCCCACCTCACCTTTCCCGTTCAGCAGCCATAGTGTGTTTCCTAAACGTGTGACTCTGTTCTGTTTTGCAATTCAGTTCAAGTGTAGCGGTTTTTACATTCCCTCTCTAAGTGATATCTTATGATAAGTGTCTTTTCTGTGTGATTTATTTCACTTAGAATCGTCGTACCTAAATCCACTCATCGTGCTGCTACTAGCCTTATGACGTGGATTTCATGGCTGAGTGATATTCCATTGTACATGAGGACCACAACTTCTTTATCCATTTTTCTCTTTCCTAGGATATTTAAGGTGTAATGAAGTGGGGGTTCTTGTCAACAGAGCAGCCCTAAACTTTGGGGTGCCTGTGTCTTGCTGATTTTTAGTTTTCCCAATTTATACGCCCATGAGTGGAAGTGTCCTATGCTCTCCAAGCTGTGTTTTTTAGATGTTTCAGAACACACCGTACACTTCTCCAGAGTGGCTGTTGGCAATTTACATCCCACCCATCAGCGTAGCAAGGCTCCCATTTCTCCATGGCCGGTCCTGCATTTCTGGTTTGGACACTTTTTTCCGCATGGCCCTTTTGCCCGCTGGGAAGCGAGACTTCTTTGGAGCGCTGATTGGCCTTTCCAGGTTGCTTGGTTGGCCAAAAAGGGCGTATGCGTTTTTTCCTGAATATATTCAGGAAAAAACGCATACGCCCTTTTTGGCCAAGGGCATCATTGTCCACGTTTTGCCGCTTTTCATGTGCTTTCAAGGCGATTCGAATCTACCTCCTGAAATCTGTTTCCTGCAATTCTGCCTTGCTTTCAAAGCCTCTTCGTTGCCTTCCCTTAGTATATTTGTGGACGAGAGGTATCATTTAAAACTCTGCAGGTTTGTGAATTGCAGTGCCCCTGAGCTCCATTTTTCAACTCGCTTTTTTGGGAGCTGGCCGCAAAAGCGCAGGATTGCTTCAGGCCCTCTTCTGGTTCTGGGGGGCAGGCTGAGCTTGTGCTTAATTCTTCTTCCTGATGGGAAAATAGAGTGACCTGTGCCTGTCCCAACACCTAGAGCTAGTCTCTCATTGGTTCCCCCTCTTCCCGTTCATCCTCAGGACAAATTGCAACCTGTACGGAACAGGAGGTTAAAGGTGCTGATTCTCCAAGGAGGGAGATGGCTAGTAAATCGGCTGGAATGGCGAACCCGAGCAAAGGAGATGAGAAATGAGGTGCGTTTTAGAAACCTTTCCCGATCACACGGTGTACCATCTTCTGGGTTTCTCATGCCTGTTTTCGACGTAGGAAGATGCCCTTGAACCTGGAGATTTGGGACCCATGGGATGGGTACCATGCAGTATTACTTGAAAGGGTCTGCGTTGGCTCACCCAACCTCACCGAACCTCTCAGCCCCAAGAGTGTCCACCCTTATGTCTCAATCAGCTGTGGGTCTAGATATGGTCAATCCAGGTTGCATCACAGCCCCTGAACGAATTTTGTAAGAATTTCTCTCTCTTTCACTGTCTTTGTTTCACGGGTTTTGAAAAGTAATTTATTTTTATAATGGGGTTTAGCTGCTTTTCACGGCTGTGTTTATGCCGCTTTACACCCCCTTGACTCACTTACGGAGAGATATCAATACATAGGTTTGAAGATTCTTCCTAGTCAGATATATTCTTGTGCGGTGAATAGGGGGTGTTGAGTCCAGTTCACTGAAAAAGGAATAGGTCTTGTCTCTTACATATTGGGTTTATGGAACGGTATCGGAGCTAATTTGAAACCCTTGTTTTATGCATCACCCCACCTCACCTTTCCCGTTCAGCAGCCATAGTGTGTTTCCTAAACGTGTGACTCTGTTCTGTTTTGCAATTCAGTTCAAGTGTAGCGGTTTTTACATTCCCTCTAGAAGTGATATCTTATGATAAGTGTCTTTTCTGTGTGACTTATTTCACTTAGAATCGTCGTACCTAAATCCACTCATCGTGCTGCTACTAGCCTTATGACGTGGATTTCATGGCTGAGTGATATTCCATTGTACATGAGGACCACAACTTCTTTATCCATTTTTCTCTTTCCTAGGATATTTAAGGTGTAATGAAGTGGGGGTTCTTGTCAACAGAGCAGCCCTAAACTTTGGGGTGCCTGTGTCTTGCTGATTTTTAGTTTTCCCAATTTATACGCCCATGAGTGGAAGTGTCCTATGCTCTCCAAGCTGTGTTTTTTAGATGTTTCAGAACACACCGTACACTTCTCCAGAGTGGCTGTTGGCAATTTACATCCCACCCATCAGCGTAGCAAGGCTCCCATTTCTCCATGGCCGGTCCTGCATTTCTGGTTTGGACACTTTTTTCCGCATGGCCCTTTTGCCCGCTGGGAAGCGAGACTTCTTTGGAGCGCTGATTGGCCTTTCCAGGTTGCTTGGTTGGCCAAAAAGGGCGTATGCGTTTTTTCCTGAATATATTCAGGAAAAAACGCATACGCCCTTTTTGGCCAAGGGCATCATTGTCCACGTTTTGCCGCTTTTCATGTGCTTTCAAGGCGATTCGAATCTACCTCCTGAAATCTGTTTCCTGCAATTCTGCCTTGCTTTCAAAGCCTCTTCGTTGCCTTCCCTTAGTATATTTGTGGACGAGAGGTATCATTTAAAACTCTGCAGGTTTGTGAATTGCAGTGCCCCTGAGCTCCATTTTTCAACTCGCTTTTTTGGGAGCTGGCCGCAAAAGCGCAGGATTGCTTCAGGCCCTCTTCTGGTTCTGGGGGGCAGGCTGAGCTTGTGCTTAATTCTTCTTCCTGATGGGAAAATAGAGTGACCTGTGCCTGTCCCAACACCTAGAGCTAGTCTCTCATTGGTTCCCCCTCTTCCCGTTCATCCTCAGGACAAATTGCAACCTGTACGGAACAGGAGGTTAAAGGTGCTGATTCTCCAAGGAGGGAGATGGCTAGTAAATCGGCTGGAATGGCGAACCCGAGCAAAGGAGATGAGAAATGAGGTGCGTTTTAGAAACCTTTCCCGATCACACGGTGTACCATCTTCTGGGTTTCTCATGCCTGTTTTCGACGTAGGAAGATGCCCTTGAACCTGGAGATTTGGGACCCATGGGATGGGTACCATGCAGTATTACTTGAAAGGGTCTGCGTTGGCTCACCCAACCTCACCGAACCTCTCAGCCCCAAGAGTGTCCACCCTTATGTCTCAATCAGCTGTGGGTCTAGATATGGTCAATCCAGGTTGCATCACAGCCCCTGAACGAATTTTGTAAGAATTTCTCTCTCTTTCACTGTCTTTGTTTCACGGGTTTTGAAAAGTAATTTATTTTTATAATGGGGTTTAGCTGCTTTTCACGGCTGTGTTTATGCCGCTTTACACCCCCTTGACTCACTTACGGAGAGATATCAATACATAGGTTTGAAGATTCTTCCTAGTCAGATATATTCTTGTGCGGTGAATAGGGGGTGTTGAGTCCAGTTCACTGAAAAAGGAATAGGTCTTGTCTCTTACATATTGGGTTTATGGAACGGTATCGGAGCTAATTTGAAACCCTTGTTTTATGCATCACCCCACCTCACCTTTCCCGTTCAGCAGCCATAGTGTGTTTCCTAAACGTGTGACTCTGTTCTGTTTTGCAATTCAGTTCAAGTGTAGCGGTTTTTACATTCCCTCTCTAAGTGATATCTTATGATAAGTGTCTTTTCTGTGTGACTTATTTCACTTAGAATCGTCGTACCTAAATCCACTCATCGTGCTGCTACTAGCCTTATGACGTGGATTTCATGGCTGAGTGATATTCCATTGTACATGAGGACCACAACTTCTTTATCCATTTTTCTCTTTCCTAGGATATTTAAGGTGTAATGAAGTGGGGGTTCTTGTCAACAGAGCAGCCCTAAACTTTGGGGTGCCTGTGTCTTGCTGATTTTTAGTTTTCCCAATTTATACGCCCATGAGTGGAAGTGTCCTATGCTCTCCAAGCTGTGTTTTTTAGATGTTTCAGAACACACCGTACACTTCTCCAGAGTGGCTGTTGGCAATTTACATCCCACCCATCAGCGTAGCAAGGCTCCCATTTCTCCATGGCCGGTCCTGCATTTCTGGTTTGGACACTTTTTTCCGCATGGCCCTTTTGCCCGCTGGGAAGCGAGACTTCTTTGGAGCGCTGATTGGCCTTTCCAGGTTGCTTGGTTGGCCAAAAAGGGCGTATGCGTTTTTTCCTGAATATATTCAGGAAAAAACGCATACGCCCTTTTTGGCCAAGGGCATCATTGTCCACGTTTTGCCGCTTTTCATGTGCTTTCAAGGCGATTCGAATCTACCTCCTGAAATCTGTTTCCTGCAATTCTGCCTTGCTTTCAAAGCCTCTTCGTTGCCTTCCCTTAGTATATTTGTGGACGAGAGGTATCATTTAAAACTCTGCAGGTTTGTGAATTGCAGTGCCCCTGAGCTCCATTTTTCAACTCGCTTTTTTGGGAGCTGGCCGCAAAAGCGCAGGATTGCTTCAGGCCCTCTTCTGGTTCTGGGGGGCAGGCTGAGCTTGTGCTTAATTCTTCTTCCTGATGGGAAAATAGAGTGACCTGTGCCTGTCCCAACACCTAGAGCTAGTCTCTCATTGGTTCCCCCTCTTCCCGTTCATCCTCAGGACAAATTGCAACCTGTACGGAACAGGAGGTTAAAGGTGCTGATTCTCCAAGGAGGGAGATGGCTAGTAAATCGGCTGGAATGGCGAACCCGAGCAAAGGAGATGAGAAATGAGGTGCGTTTTAGAAACCTTTCCCGATCACACGGTGTACCATCTTCTGGGTTTCTCATGCCTGTTTTCGACGTAGGAAGATGCCCTTGAACCTGGAGATTTGGGACCCATGGGATGGGTACCATGCAGTATTACTTGAAAGGGTCTGCGTTGGCTCACCCAACCTCACCGAACCTCTCAGCCCCAAGAGTGTCCACCCTTATGTCTCAATCAGCTGTGGGTCTAGATATGGTAAATCCAGGTTGCATCACAGCCCCTGAACGAATTTTGTAAGAATTTCTCTCTCTTTCACTGTCTTTGTTTCACGGGTTTTGAAAAGTAATTTATTTTTATAATGGGGTTTAGCTGCTTTTCACGGCTGTGTTTATGCCGCTTTACACCCCCTTGACTCACTTACGGAGAGATATCAATACATAGGTTTGAAGATTCTTCCTAGTCAGATATATTCTTGTGCGGTGAATAGGGGGTGTTGAGTCCAGTTCACTGAAAAAGGAATAGGTCTTGTCTCTTACATATTGGGTTTATGGAACGGTATCGGAGCTAATTTGAAACCCTTGTTTTATGCATCACCCCACCTCACCTTTCCCGTTCAGCAGCCATAGTGTGTTTCCTAAACGTGTGACTCTGTTCTGTTTTGCAATTCAGTTCAAGTGTAGCGGTTTTTACATTCCCTCTCTAAGTGATATCTTATGATAAGTGTCTTTTCTGTGTGACTTATTTCACTTAGAATCGTCGTACCTAAATCCACTCATCGTGCTGCTACTAGCCTTATGACGTGGATTTCATGGCTGAGTGATATTCCATTGTACATGAGGACCACAACTTCTTTATCCATTTTTCTCTTTCCTAGGATATTTAAGGTGTAATGAAGTGGGGGTTCTTGTCAACAGAGCAGCCCTAAACTTTGGGGTGCCTGTGTCTTGCTGATTTTTAGTTTTCCCAATTTATACGCCCATGAGTGGAAGTGCCCTATGCTCTCCAAGCTGTGTTTTTTAGATGTTTCAGAACACACCGTACACTTCTCCAGAGTGGCTGTTGGCAATTTACATCCCACCCATCAGCGTAGCAAGGCTCCCATTTCTCCATGGCCGGTCCTGCATTTCTGGTTTGGACACTTTTTTCCGCATGGCCCTTTTGCCCGCTGGGAAGCGAGACTTCTTTGGAGCGCTGATTGGCCTTTCCAGGTTGCTTGGTTGGCCAAAAAGGGCGTATGCGTTTTTTCCTGAATATATTCAGGAAAAAACGCATACGCCCTTTTTGGCCAAGGGCATCATTGTCCACGTTTTGCCGCTTTTCATGTGCTTTCAAGGCGATTCGAATCTACCTCCTGAAATCTGTTTCCTGCAATTCTGCCTTGCTTTCAAAGCCTCTTCGTTGCCTTCCCTTAGTATATTTGTGGACGAGAGGTATCATTTAAAACTCTGCAGGTTTGTGAATTGCAGTGCCCCTGAGCTCCATTTTTCAACTCGCTTTTTTGGGAGCTGGCCGCAAAAGCGCAGGATTGCTTCAGGCCCTCTTCTGGTTCTGGGGGGCAGGCTGAGCTTGTGCTTAATTCTTCTTCCTGATGGGAAAATAGAGTGACCTGTGCCTGTCCCAACACCTAGAGCTAGTCTCTCATTGGTTCCCCCTCTTCCCGTTCATCCTCAGGACAAATTGCAACCTGTACGGAACAGGAGGTTAAAGGTGCTGATTCTCCAAGGAGGGAGATGGCTAGTAAATCGGCTGGAATGGCGAACCCGAGCAAAGGAGATGAGAAATGAGGTGCGTTTTAGAAACCTTTGCCGATCACACGGTGTACCATCTTCTGGGTTTCTCATGCCTGTTTTCGACGTAGGAAGATGCCCTTGAACCTGGAGATTTGGGACCCATGGGATGGGTACCATGCAGTATTACTTGAAAGGGTCTGCGTTGGCTCACCCAACCTCACCGAACCTCTCAGCCCCAAGAGTGTCCACCCTTATGTCTCAATCAGCTGTGGGTCTAGATATGGTCAATCCAGGTTGCATCACAGCCCCTGAACGAATTTTGTAAGAATTTCTCTCTCTTTCACTGTCTTTGTTTCACGGGTTTTGAAAAGTAATTTATTTTTATAATGGGGTTTAGCTGCTTTTCACGGCTGTGTTTATGCCGCTTTACACCCCCTTGACTCACTTACGGAGAGATATCAATACATAGGTTTGAAGATTCTTCCTAGTCAGATATATTCTTGTGCGGTGAATAGGGGGTGTTGAGTCCAGTTCACTGAAAAAGGAATAGGTCTTGTCTCTTACATATTGGGTTTATGGAACGGTATCGGAGCTAATTTGAAACCCTTGTTTTATGCATCACCCCACCTCACCTTTCCCGTTCAGCAGCCATAGTGTGTTTCCTAAACGTGTGACTCTGTTCTGTTTTGCAATTCAGTTCAAGTGTAGCGGTTTTTACATTCCCTCTAGAAGTGATATCTTATGATAAGTGTCTTTTTCTGTGTGACTTATTTCACTTAGAATCGTCGTACCTAAATCCACTCATCGTGCTGCTACTAGCCTTATGACGTGGATTTCATGGCTGAGTGATATTCCATTGTACATGAGGACCACAACTTCTTTATCCATTTTTCTCTTTCCTAGGATATTTAAGGTGTAATGAAGTGGGGGTTCTTGTCAACAGAGCAGCCCTAAACTTTGGGGTGCCTGTGTCTTGCTGATTTTTAGTTTTCCCAATTTATACGCCCATGAGTGGAAGTGCCCTATGCTCTCCAAGCTGTGTTTTTTAGATGTTTCAGAACACACCGTACACTTCTCCAGAGTGGCTGTTGGCAATTTACATCCCACCCATCAGCGTAGCAAGGCTCCCATTTCTCCATGGCCGGTCCTGCATTTCTGGTTTGGACACTTTTTTCCGCATGGCCCTTTTGCCCGCTGGGAAGCGAGACTTCTTTGGAGCGCTGATTGGCCTTTCCAGGTTGCTTGGTTGGCCAAAAAGGGCGTATGCGTTTTTTCCTGAATATATTCAGGAAAAAACGCATACGCCCTTTTTGGCCAAGGGCATCATTGTCCACGTTTTGCCGCTTTTCATGTGCTTTCAAGGCGATTCGAATCTACCTCCTGAAATCTGTTTCCTGCAATTCTGCCTTGCTTTCAAAGCCTCTTCGTTGCCTTCCCTTAGTATATTTGTGGACGAGAGGTATCATTTAAAACTCTGCAGGTTTGTGAATTGCAGTGCCCCTGAGCTCCATTTTTCAACTCGCTTTTTTGGGAGCTGGCCGCAAAAGCGCAGGATTGCTTCAGGCCCTCTTCTGGTTCTGGGGGGCAGGCTGAGCTTGTGCTTAATTCTTCTTCCTGATGGGAAAATAGAGTGACCTGTGCCTGTCCCAACACCTAGAGCTAGTCTCTCATTGGTTCCCCCTCTTCCCGTTCATCCTCAGGACAAATTGCAACCTGTACGGAACAGGAGGTTAAAGGTGCTGATTCTCCAAGGAGGGAGATGGCTAGTAAATCGGCTGGAATGGCGAACCCGAGCAAAGGAGATGAGAAATGAGGTGCGTTTTAGAAACCTTTCCCGATCACACGGTGTACCATCTTCTGGGTTTCTCATGCCTGTTTTCGACGTAGGAAGATGCCCTTGAACCTGGAGATTTGGGACCCATGGGATGGGTACCATGCAGTATTACTTGAAAGGGTCTGCGTTGGCTCACCCAACCTCACCGAACCTCTCAGCCCCAAGAGTGTCCACCCTTATGTCTCAATCAGCTGTGGGTCTAGATATGGTCAATCCAGGTTGCATCACAGCCCCTGAACGAATTTTGTAAGAATTTCTCTCTCTTTCACTGTCTTTGTTTCACGGGTTTTGAAAAGTAATTTATTTTTATAATGGGGTTTAGCTGCTTTTCACGGCTGTGTTTATGCCGCTTTACACCCCCTTGACTCACTTACGGAGAGATATCAATACATAGGTTTGAAGATTCTTCCTAGTCAGATATATTCTTGTGCGGTGAATAGGGGGTGTTGAGTCCAGTTCACTGAAAAAGGAATAGGTCTTGTCTCTTACATATTGGGTTTATGGAACGGTATCGGAGCTAATTTGAAACCCTTGTTTTATGCATCACCCCACCTCACCTTTCCCGTTCAGCAGCCATAGTGTGTTTCCTAAACGTGTGACTCTGTTCTGTTTTGCAATTCAGTTCAAGTGTAGCGGTTTTTACATTCCCTCTCTAAGTGATATCTTATGATAAGTGTCTTTTCTGTGTGACTTATTTCACTTAGAATCGTCGTACCTAAATCCACTCATCGTGCTGCTACTAGCCTTATGACGTGGATTTCATGGCTGAGTGATATTCCATTGTACATGAGGACCACAACTTCTTTATCCATTTTTCTCTTTCCTAGGATATTTAAGGTGTAATGAAGTGGGGGTTCTTGTCAACAGAGCAGCCCTAAACTTTGGGGTGCCTGTGTCTTGCTGATTTTTAGTTTTCCCAATTTATACGCCCATGAGTGGAAGTGTCCTATGCTCTCCAAGCTGTGTTTTTTAGATGTTTCAGAACACACCGTACACTTCTCCAGAGTGGCTGTTGGCAATTTACATCCCACCCATCAGCGTAGCAAGGCTCCCATTTCTCCATGGCTGGTCCTGCATTTCTGGTTTGGACACTTTTTTCCGCATGGCCCTTTTGCCCGCTGGGAAGCGAGACTTCTTTGGAGCGCTGATTGGCCTTTCCAGGTTGCTTGGTTGGCCAAAAAGGGCGTATGCGTTTTTTCCTGAATATATTCAGGAAAAAACGCATACGCCCTTTTTGGCCAAGGGCATCATTGTCCACGTTTTGCCGCTTTTCATGTGCTTTCAAGGCGATTCGAATCTACCTCCTGAAATCTGTTTCCTGCAATTCTGCCTTGCTTTCAAAGCCTCTTCGTTGCCTTCCCTTAGTATATTTGTGGACGAGAGGTATCATTTAAAACTCTGCAGGTTTGTGAATTGCAGTGCCCCTGAGCTCCATTTTTCAACTCGCTTTTTTGGGAGCTGGCCGCAAAAGCACAGGATTGCTTCAGGCCCTCTTCTGGTTCTGGGGGGCAGGCTGAGCTTGTGCTTAATTCTTCTTCCTGATGGGAAAATAGAGTGGCCTGTGCCTGTCCCAACACCTAGAGCTAGTCTCTCATTGGTTCCCCCTCTTCCCGTTCATCCTCAGGACAAATTGCAACCTGTACGGAACAGGAGGTTAAAGGTGCTGATTCTCCAAGGAGGGAGATGGCTAGTAAATCGGCTGGAATGGCGAACCCGAGCAAAGGAGATGAGAAATGAGGTGCGTTTTAGAAACCTTTCCCGATCACACGGTGTACCATCTTCTGGGTTTCTCATGCCTGTTTTCGACGTAGGAAGATGCCCTTGAACCTGGAGATTTGGGACCCATGGGATGGGTACCATGCAGTATTACTTGAAAGGGTCTGCGTTGGCTCACCCAACCTCACCGAACCTCTCAGCCCCAAGAGTGTCCACCCTTATGTCTCAATCAGCTGTGGGTCTAGATATGGTCAATCCAGGTTGCATCACAGCCCCTGAACGAATTTTGTAAGAATTTCTCTCTCTTTCACTGTCTTTGTTTCACGGGTTTTGAAAAGTAATTTATTTTTATAATGGGGTTTAGCTGCTTTTCACGGCTGTGTTTATGCCGCTTTACACCCCCTTGACTCACTTACGGAGAGATATCAATACATAGGTTTGAAGATTCTTCCTAGTCAGATATATTCTTGTGCGGTGAATAGGGGGTGTTGAGTCCAGTTCACTGAAAAAGGAATAGGTCTTGTCTCTTACATATTGGGTTTATGGAACGGTATCGGAGCTAATTTGAAACCCTTGTTTTATGCATCACCCCACCTCACCTTTCCCGTTCAGCAGCCATAGTGTGTTTCCTAAACGTGTGACTCTGTTCTGTTTTGCAATTCAGTTCAAGTGTAGCGGTTTTTACATTCCCTCTCTAAGTGATATCTTATGATAAGTGTCTTTTTCTGTGTGACTTATTTCACTTAGAATCGTCGTACCTAAATCCACTCATCGTGCTGCTACTAGCCTTATGACGTGGATTTCATGGCTGAGTGATATTCCATTGTACATGAGGACCACAACTTCTTTATCCATTTTTCTCTTTCCTAGGATATTTAAGGTGTAATGAAGTGGGGGTTCTTGTCAACAGAGCAGCCCTAAACTTTGGGGTGCCTGTGTCTTGCTGATTTTTAGTTTTCCCAATTTATACGCCCATGAGTGGAAGTGCCCTATGCTCTCCAAGCTGTGTTTTTTAGATGTTTCAGAACACACCGTACACTTCTCCAGAGTGGCTGTTGGCAATTTACATCCCACCCATCAGCGTAGCAAGGCTCCCATTTCTCCATGGCCGGTCCTGCATTTCTGGTTTGGACACTTTTTTCCGCATGGCCCTTTTGCCCGCTGGGAAGCGAGACTTCTTTGGAGCGCTGATTGGCCTTTCCAGGTTGCTTGGTTGGCCAAAAAGGGCGTATGCGTTTTTTCCTGAATATATTCAGGAAAAAACGCATACGCCCTTTTTGGCCAAGGGCATCATTGTCCACGTTTTGCCGCTTTTCATGTGCTTTCAAGGCGATTCGAATCTACCTCCTGAAATCTGTTTCCTGCAATTCTGCCTTGCTTTCAAAGCCTCTTCGTTGCCTTCCCTTAGTATATTTGTGGACGAGAGGTATCATTTAAAACTCTGCAGGTTTGTGAATTGCAGTGCCCCTGAGCTCCATTTTTCAACTCGCTTTTTTGGGAGCTGGCCGCAAAAGCGCAGGATTGCTTCAGGCCCTCTTCTGGTTCTGGGGGGCAGGCTGAGCTTGTGCTTAATTCTTCTTCCTGATGGGAAAATAGAGTGACCTGTGCCTGTCCCAACACCTAGAGCTAGTCTCTCATTGGTTCCCCCTCTTCCCGTTCATCCTCAGGACAAATTGCAACCTGTACGGAACAGGAGGTTAAAGGTGCTGATTCTCCAAGGAGGGAGATGGCTAGTAAATCGGCTGGAATGGCGAACCCGAGCAAAGGAGATGAGAAATGAGGTGCGTTTTAGAAACCTTTCCCGATCACACGGTGTACCATCTTCTGGGTTTCTCATGCCTGTTTTCGACGTAGGAAGATGCCCTTGAACCTGGAGATTTGGGACCCATGGGATGGGTACCATGCAGTATTACTTGAAAGGGTCTGCGTTGGCTCACCCAACCTCACCGAACCTCTCAGCCCCAAGAGTGTCCACCCTTATGTCTCAATCAGCTGTGGGTCTAGATATGGTCAATCCAGGTTGCATCACAGCCCCTGAACGAATTTTGTAAGAATTTCTCTCTCTTTCACTGTCTTTGTTTCACGGGTTTTGAAAAGTAATTTATTTTTATAATGGGGTTTAGCTGCTTTTCACGGCTGTGTTTATGCCGCTTTACACCCCCTTGACTCACTTACGGAGAGATATCAATACATAGGTTTGAAGATTCTTCCTAGTCAGATATATTCTTGTGCGGTGAATAGGGGGTGTTGAGTCCAGTTCACTGAAAAAGGAATAGGTCTTGTCTCTTACATATTGGGTTTATGGAACGGTATCGGAGCTAATTTGAAACCCTTGTTTTATGCATCACCCCACCTCACCTTTCCCGTTCAGCAGCCATAGTGTGTTTCCTAAACGTGTGACTCTGTTCTGTTTTGCAATTCAGTTCAAGTGTAGCGGTTTTTACATTCCCTCTCTAAGTGATATCTTATGATAAGTGTCTTTTTCTGTGTGACTTATTTCACTTAGAATCGTCGTACCTAAATCCACTCATCGTGCTGCTACTAGCCTTATGACGTGGATTTCCTGGCTGAGTGATATTCCATTGTACATGAGGACCACAACTTCTTTATCCATTTTTCTCTTTCCTAGGATATTTAAGGTGTAATGAAGTGGGGGTTCTTGTCAACAGAGCAGCCCTAAACTTTGGGGTGCCTGTGTCTTGCTGATTTTTAGTTTTCCCAATTTATACGCCCATGAGTGGAAGTGCCCTATGCTCTCCAAGCTGTGTTTTTTAGATGTTTCAGAACACACCGTACACTTCTCCAGAGTGGCTGTTGGCAATTTACATCCCACCCATCAGCGTAGCAAGGCTCCCATTTCTCCATGGCCGGTCCTGCATTTCTGGTTTGGACACTTTTTTCCGCATGGCCCTTTTGCCCGCTGGGAAGCGAGACTTCTTTGGAGCGCTGATTGGCCTTTCCAGGTTGCTTGGTTGGCCAAAAAGGGCGTATGCGTTTTTTCCTGAATATATTCAGGAAAAAACGCATACGCCCTTTTTGGCCAAGGGCATCATTGTCCACGTTTTGCCGCTTTTCATGTGCTTTCAAGGCGATTCGAATCTACCTCCTGAAATCTGTTTCCTGCAATTCTGCCTTGCTTTCAAAGCCTCTTCGTTGCCTTCCCTTAGTATATTTGTGGACGAGAGGTATCATTTAAAACTCTGCAGGTTTGTGAATTGCAGTGCCCCTGAGCTCCATTTTTCAACTCGCTTTTTTGGGAGCTGGCCGCAAAAGCGCAGGATTGCTTCAGGCCCTCTTCTGGTTCTGGGGGGCAGGCTGAGCTTGTGCTTAATTCTTCTTCCTGATGGGAAAATAGAGTGACCTGTGCCTGTCCCAACACCTAGAGCTAGTCTCTCATTGGTTCCCCCTCTTCCCGTTCATCCTCAGGACAAATTGCAACCTGTACGGAACAGGAGGTTAAAGGTGCTGATTCTCCAAGGAGGGAGATGGCTAGTAAATCGGCTGGAATGGCGAACCCGAGCAAAGGAGATGAGAAATGAGGTGCGTTTTAGAAACCTTTCCCGATCACACGGTGTACCATCTTCTGGGTTTCTCATGCCTGTTTTCGACGTAGGAAGATGCCCTTGAACCTGGAGATTTGGGACCCATGGGATGGGTACCATGCAGTATTACTTGAAAGGGTCTGCGTTGGCTCACCCAACCTCACCGAACCTCTCAGCCCCAAGAGTGTCCACCCTTATGTCTCAATCAGCTGTGGGTCTAGATATGGTCAATCCAGGTTGCATCACAGCCCCTGAACGAATTTTGTAAGAATTTCTCTCTCTTTCACTGTCTTTGTTTCACGGGTTTTGAAAAGTAATTTATTTTTATAATGGGGTTTAGCTGCTTTTCACGGCTGTGTTTATGCCGCTTTACACCCCCTTGACTCACTTACGGAGAGATATCAATACATAGGTTTGAAGATTCTTCCTAGTCAGATATATTCTTGTGCGGTAAATAGGGGGTGTTGAGTCCAGTTCACTGAAAAAGGAATAGGTCTTGTCTCTTACATATTGGGTTTATGGAACGGTATCGGAGCTAATTTGAAACCCTTGTTTTATGCATCACCCCACCTCACCTTTCCCGTTCAGCAGCCATAGTGTGTTTCCTAAACGTGTGACTCTGTTCTGTTTTGCAATTCAGTTCAAGTGTAGCGGTTTTTACATTCCCTCTCTAAGTGATATCTTATGATAAGTGTCTTTTCTGTGTGATTTATTTCACTTAGAATCGTCGTACCTAAATCCACTCATCGTGCTGCTACTAGCCTTATGACGTGGATTTCATGGCTGAGTGATATTCCATTGTACATGAGGACCACAACTTCTTTATCCATTTTTCTCTTTCCTAGGATATTTAAGGTGTAATGAAGTGGGGGTTCTTGTCAACAGAGCAGCCCTAAACTTTGGGGTGCCTGTGTCTTGCTGATTTTTAGTTTTCCCAATTTATACGCCCATGAGTGGAAGTGTCCTATGCTCTCCAAGCTGTGTTTTTTAGATGTTTCAGAACACACCGTACACTTCTCCAGAGTGGCTGTTGGCAATTTACATCCCACCCATCAGCGTAGCAAGGCTCCCATTTCTCCATGGCCGGTCCTGCATTTCTGGTTTGGACACTTTTTTCCGCATGGCCCTTTTGCCCGCTGGGAAGCGAGACTTCTTTGGAGCGCTGATTGGCCTTTCCAGGTTGCTTGGTTGGCCAAAAAGGGCGTATGCGTTTTTTCCTGAATATATTCAGGAAAAAACGCATACGCCCTTTTTGGCCAAGGGCATCATTGTCCACGTTTTGTCGCTTTTCATGTGCTTTCAAGGCGATTCGAATCTACCTCCTGAAATCTGTTTCCTGCAATTCTGCCTTGCTTTCAAAGCCTCTTCGTTGCCTTCCCTTAGTATATTTGTGGACGAGAGGTATCATTTAAAACTCTGCAGGTTTGTGAATTGCAGTGCCCCTGAGCTCCATTTTTCAACTCGCTTTTTTGGGAGCTGGCCGCAAAAGCGCAGGATTGCTTCAGGCCCTCTTCTGGTTCTGGGGGGCAGGCTGAGCTTGTGCTTAATTCTTCTTCCTGATGGGAAAATAGAGTGACCTGTGCCTGTCCCAACACCTAGAGCTAGTCTCTCATTGGTTCCCCCTCTTCCCGTTCATCCTCAGGACAAATTGCAACCTGTACGGAACAGGAGGTTAAAGGTGCTGATTCTCCAAGGAGGGAGATGGCTAGTAAATCGGCTGGAATGGCGAACCCGAGCAAAGGAGATGAGAAATGAGGTGCGTTTTAGAAACCTTTCCCGATCACACGGTGTACCATCTTCTGGGTTTCTCATGCCTGTTTTCGACGTAGGAAGATGCCCTTGAACCTGGAGATTTGGGACCCATGGGATGGGTACCATGCAGTATTACTTGAAAGGGTCTGCGTTGGCTCACCCAACCTCACCGAACCTCTCAGCCCCAAGAGTGTCCACCCTTATGTCTCAATCAGCTGTGGGTCTAGATATGGTCAATCCAGGTTGCATCACAGCCCCTGAACGAATTTTGTAAGAATTTCTCTCTCTTTCACTGTCTTTGTTTCACGGGTTTTGAAAAGTAATTTATTTTTATATTGGGGTTTAGCTGCTTTTCACGGCTGTGTTTATGCCGCTTTACACCCCCTTGACTCACTTACGGAGAGATATCAATACATAGGTTTGAAGATTCTTCCTAGTCAGATATATTCTTGTGCGGTGAATAGGGGGTGTTGAGTCCAGTTCACTGAAAAAGGAATAGGTCTTGTCTCTTACATATTGGGTTTATGGAACGGTATCGGAGCTAATTTGAAACCCTTGTTTTATGCATCACCCCACCTCACCTTTCCCGTTCAGCAGCCATAGTGTGTTTCCTAAACGTGTGACTCTGTTCTGTTTTGCAATTCAGTTCAAGTGTAGCGGTTTTTACATTCCCTCTCTAAGTGATATCTTATGATAAGTGTCTTTTCTGTGTGACTTATTTCACTTAGAATCGTCGTACCTAAATCCACTCATCGTGCTGCTACTAGCCTTATGACGTGGATTTCATGGCTGAGTGATATTCCATTGTACATGAGGACCACAACTTCTTTATCCATTTTTCTCTTTCCTAGGATATTTAAGGTGTAATGAAGTGGGGGTTCTTGTCAACAGAGCAGCCCTAAACTTTGGGGTGGCTGTGTCTTGCTGATTTTTAGTTTTCCCAATTTATACGCCCATGAGTGGAAGTGCCCTATGCTCTCCAAGCTGTGTTTTTTAGATGTTTCAGAACACACCGTACACTTCTCCAGAGTGGCTGTTGGCAATTTACATCCCTCCCATCAGCGTAGCAAGGCTCCCATTTCTCCATGGCCGGTCCTGCATTTCTGGTTTGGACACTTTTTTCCGCATGGCCCTTTTGCCCGCTGGGAAGCGAGACTTCTTTGGAGCGCTGATTGGCCTTTCCAGGTTGCTTGGTTGGCCAAAAAGGGCGTATGCGTTTTTTCCTGAATATATTCAGGAAAAAACGCATACGCCCTTTTTGGCCAAGGGCATCATTGTCCACGTTTTGCCGCTTTTCATGTGCTTTCAAGGCGATTCGAATCTACCTCCTGAAATCTGTTTCCTGCAATTCTGCCTTGCTTTCAAAGCCTCTTCGTTGCCTTCCCTTAATATATTTGTGGACGAGAGGTATCATTTAAAACTCTGCAGGTTTGTGAATTGCAGTGCCCCTGAGCTCCATTTTTCAACTCGCTTTTTTGGGAGCTGGCCACCAAAGCGCAGGATTGCTTCAGGCCCTCTTCTGGTTCTGGGGGGCAGGCTGAGCTTGTGCTTAATTCTTCTTCCTGATGGGAAAATAGAGTGACCTGTGCCTGTCCCAACACCTAGAGCTAGTCTCTCATTGGTTCCCCCTCTTCCCGTTCATCCTCAGGACAAATTGCAACCTGTACGGAACAGGAGGTTAAAGGTGATGATTCTCCAAGGAGGGAGATGGCTAGTAAATCGGCTGGAATGGCGAACCCGAGCAAAGGAGATGAGAAATGAGGTGCGTTTTAGAAACCTTTCCCGATCACACGGTGTACCATCTTCTGGGTTTCTCATGCCTGTTTTTGACGTAGGAAGATGCCCTTGAACCTGGAGATTTGGGACCCATGGGATGGGTACCATGCAGTATTACTTGAAAGGGTCTGCGTTGGCTCACCCAACCTCACCGAACCTCTCAGCCCCAAGAGTGTCCACCCTTATGTCTCAATCAGCTGTGGGTCTAGATATGGTCAATCCAGGTTGCATCACAGCCCCTGAACGAATTTTGTAAGAATTTCTCTCTCTTTCACTGTCTTTGTTTCACGGGTTTTGAAAAGTAATTTATTTTTATAATGGGGTTTAGCTGCTTTTCACGGCTGTGTTTATGCCGCTTTACACCCCCTTGACTCACTTACGGAGAGATATCAATACATAGGTTTGAAGATTCTTCCTAGTCAGATATATTCTTGTGCGGTGAATAGGGGGTGTTGAGTCCAGTTCACTGAAAAAGGAATAGGTCTTGTCTCTTACATATTGGGTTTATGGAACGGTATCGGAGCTAATTTGAAACCCTTGTTTTATGCATCACCCCACCTCACCTTTCCCGTTCAGCAGCCATAGTGTGTTTCCTAAACGTGTGACTCTGTTCTGTTTTGTAATTCAGTTCAAGTGTAGCGGTTTTTACATTCCCTCTCTAAGTGGTATCTTATGATAAGTGTCTTTTTCTGTGTGACTTATTTCACTTAGAATCGTCGTACCTAAATCCACTCATCGTGCTGCTACTAGCCTTATGACGTGGATTTCATGGCTGAGTGATATTCCATTGTACATGAGGACCACAACTTCTTTATCCATTTTTCGCTTTCCTAGGATATTTAAGGTGTAATGAAGTGGGGGTTCTTGTCAACAGAGCAGCCCTAAACTTTGGGGTGCCTGTGTCTTGCTGATTTTTAGTTTTCCCAATTTATACGCCCATGAGTGGAAGTGCCCTATGCTCTCCAAGCTGTGTTTTTTAGATGTTTCAGAACACACCGTACACTTCTCCAGAGTGGCTGTTGGCAATTTACATCCCACCCATCAGCGTAGCAAGGCTCCCATTTCTCCATGGCCGGTCCTGCATTTCTGGTTTGGACACTTTTTTCCGCATGGCCCTTTTGCCCGCTGGGAAGCGAGACTTCTTTGGAGCGCTGATTGGCCTTTCCAGGTTGCTTGGTTGGCCAAAAAGGGCGTATGCGTTTTTTCCTGAATATATTCAGGAAAAAACGCATACGCCCTTTTTGGCCAAGGGTATCATTGTCCACGTTCTGCCGCTTTTCATGTGCTTTCAAGGCGATTCGAATCTACCTCCTGAAATCTGTTTCCTGCAATTCTGCCTTGCTTTCAAAGCCTCTTCGTTGCCTTCCCTTAATATATTTGTGGACGAGAGGTATCATTTAAAACTCTGCAGGTTTGTGAATTGCAGTGCCCCTGAGCTCCATTTTTCAACTCGCTTTTTTGGGAGCTGGCCGCAAAAGCGCAGGATTGCTTCAGGCCCTCTTCTGGTTCTGGGGGGCAGGCTGAGCTTGTGCTTAATTCTTCTTCCTGATGGGAAAATAGAGTGACCTGTGCCTGTCCCAACACCTAGAGCTAGTCTCTCATTGGTTCGCCCTCTTCCCCTTCATCCTCAGGACAAATTGCAACCTGTACGGAACAGGAGGTTAAAGGTGCTGATTCTCCAAGGAGGGAGATGGCTAGTAAATCGGCTGGAATGGCGAACCCGAGCAAAGGAGATGAGAAATGAGGTGCGTTTTAGAAACCTTTCCCGATCACACGGTGTACCATCTTCTGGGTTTCTCATGCCTGTTTTCGACGTAGGAAGATGCCCTTGAACCTGGAGATTTGGGACCCATGGGATGGGTACCATGCAGTATTACTTGAAAGGGTCTGCGTTGGCTCACCCAACCTCACCGAACCTCTCAGCCCCAAGAGTGTCCACCCTTATGTCTCAATCAGCTGTGGGTCTAGATATGGTCAATCCAGGTTGCATCACAGCCCCTGAACGAATTATGTAAGAATTTCTCTCTCTTTCACTGTCTTTGTTTCACGGGTTTTGAAAAGTAATTTATATTTACATTGGGGTTTAGCTGCTTTTCACGGCTGTGTTTATGCCGCTTTACACCCCCTTGACTCACTTACGGAGAGATATCAATACATTGGTTTGAAGATTCTTACTAGTCAGATATATTCTTGTGCGGTGAATAGGGGGTGTTGAGTCCAGTTCACTGAAAAAGGAATAGGTCTTGTCTCTTACATATTGGGTTTATGGAACGGTATCGGAGCTAATTTGAAACCCTTGTTTTATGCATCACCCCACCTCACCTTTCCCTTTCAGCAGCCATAGTGTGTTTTCTAAACGTGTGACTCTGTTCTGTTTTGTAATTCAGTTCAAGTGTAGCGGTTTTTACATTCCCTCTCTAAGTGATATCTTATGATAAGTGTCTTTTTCTGTGTGACTTATTTCACTTAGAATCGTCGTACCTAAATCCACTCATCGTGCTGCTACTAGCCTTATGACGTGGATTTCATGGCTGAGTGATATTCCATTGTACATGAGGACCACAACTTCTTTATCCATTTTTCTCTTTCCTAGGATATTTAAGGTGTAATGAAGTGGGGGTTCTTGTCAACAGAGCAGCCCTAAACTTTGGGGTGGCTGTGTCTTGCTGATTTTTAGTTTTCCCAATTTATACGCCCATGAGTGGAAGTGCCCTATGCTCTCCAAGCTGTGTTTTTTAGATGTTTCAGAACACACCGTACACTTCTCCAGAGTGGCTGTTGGCAATTTACATCCCACCCATCAGCGTAGCAAGGCTCCCATTTCTCCATGGCCGGTCCTGCATTTCTGGTTTGGACACTTTTTTCCGCATGGCCCTTTTGCCCGCTGGGAAGCGAGACTTCTTTGGAGCGCTGATTGGCCTTTCCAGGTTGCTTGGTTGGCCAAAAAGGGCGTATGCGTTTTTTCCTGAATATATTCAGGAAAAAACGCATACGCCCTTTTTGGCCAAGGGCATCATTGTCCACGTTTTGTCGCTTTTCATGTGCTTTCAAGGCGATTCGAATCTACCTCCTGAAATCTGTTTCCTGCAATTCTGCCTTGCTTTCAAAGCCTCTTCGTTGCCTTCCCTTAGTATATTTGTGGACGAGAGGTATCATTTAAAACTCTGCAGGTTTGTGAATTGCAGTGCCCCTGAGCTCCATTTTTCAACTCGCTTTTTTGGGAGCTGGCCGCAAAAGCGCAGGATTGCTTCAGGCCCTCTTCTGGTTCTGGGGGGCAGGCTGAGCTTGTGCTTAATTCTTCTTCCTGATGGGAAAATAGAGTGACCTGTGCCTGTCCCAACACCTAGAGCTAGTCTCTCATTGGTTCCCCCTCTTCCCGTTCATCCTCAGGACAAATTGCAACCTGTACGGAACAGGAGGTTAAAGGTGCTGATTCTCCAAGGAGGGAGATGGCTAGTAAATCGGCTGGAATGGCGAACCCGAGCAAAGGAGATGAGAAATGAGGTGCGTTTTAGAAACCTTTCCCGATCACACGGTGTACCATCTTCTGGGTTTCTCATGCCTGTTTTCGACGTAGGAAGATGCCCTTGAACCTGGAGATTTGGGACCCATGGGATGGGTACCATGCAGTATTACTTGAAAGGGTCTGCGTTGGCTCACCCAACCTCACCGAACCTCTCAGCCCCAAGAGTGTCCACCCTTATGTCTCAATCAGCTGTGGGTCTAGATATGGTCAATCCAGGTTGCATCACAGCCCCTGAACGAATTTTGTAAGAATTTCTCTCTCTTTCACTGTCTTTGTTTCACGGGTTTTGAAAAGTAATTTATTTTTATATTGGGGTTTAGCTGCTTTTCACGGCTGTGTTTATGCCGCTTTACACCCCCTTGACTCACTTACGGAGAGATATCAATACATAGGTTTGAAGATTCTTCCTAGTCAGATATATTCTTGTGCGGTGAATAGGGGGTGTTGAGTCCAGTTCACTGAAAAAGGAATAGGTCTTGTCTCTTACATATTGGGTTTATGGAACGTATCGGAGCTAATTTGAAACCCTTGTTTTATGCATCACCCCACCTCACCTTTCCCGTTCAGCAGCCATAGTGTGTTTCCTAAACGTGTGACTCTGTTCTGTTTTGCAATTCAGTTCAAGTGTAGCGGTTTTTACATTCCCTCTCTAAGTGATATCTTATGATAAGTGTCTTTTCTGTGTGACTTATTTCACTTAGAATCGTCGTACCTAAATCCACTCATCGTGCTGCTACTAGCCTTATGACGTGGATTTCATGGCTGAGTGATATTCCATTGTACATGAGGACCACAACTTCTTTATCCATTTTTCTCTTTCCTAGGATATTTAAGGTGTAATGAAGTGGGGGTTCTTGTCAACAGAGCAGCCCTAAACTTTGGGGTGGCTGTGTCTTGCTGATTTTTAGTTTTCCCAATTTATACGCCCATGAGTGGAAGTGCCCTATGCTCTCCAAGCTGTGTTTTTTTAGATGTTTCAGAACACACCGTACACTTCTCCAGAGTGGCTGTTGGCAATTTACATCCCTCCCATCAGCGTAGCAAGGCTCCCATTTCTCCATGGCCGGTCCTGCATTTCTGGTTTGGACACTTTTTTCCGCATGGCCCTTTTGCCCGCTGGGAAGCGAGACTTCTTTGGAGCGCTGATTGGCCTTTCCAGGTTGCTTGGTTGGCCAAAAAGGGCGTATGCGTTTTTTCCTGAATATATTCAGGAAAAAACGCATACGCCCTTTTTGGCCAAGGGCATCATTGTCCACGTTTTGCCGCTTTTCATGTGCTTTCAAGGCGATTCGAATCTACCTCCTGAAATCTGTTTCCTGCAATTCTGCCTTGCTTTCAAAGCCTCTTCGTTGCCTTCCCTTAATATATTTGTGGACGAGAGGTATCATTTAAAACTCTGCAGGTTTGTGAATTGCAGTGCCCCTGAGCTCCATTTTTCAACTCGCTTTTTTGGGAGCTGGCCACCAAAGCGCAGGATTGCTTCAGGCCCTCTTCTGGTTCTGGGGGGCAGGCTGAGCTTGTGCTTAATTCTTCTTCCTGATGGGAAAATAGAGTGACCTGTGCCTGTCCCAACACCTAGAGCTAGTCTCTCATTGGTTCCCCCTCTTCCCGTTCATCCTCAGGACAAATTGCAACCTGTACGGAACAGGAGGTTAAAGGTGATGATTCTCCAAGGAGGGAGATGGCTAGTAAATCGGCTGGAATGGCGAACCCGAGCAAAGGAGATGAGAAATGAGGTGCGTTTTAGAAACCTTTCCCGATCACACGGTGTACCATCTTCTGGGTTTCTCATGCCTGTTTTTGACGTAGGAAGATGCCCTTGAACCTGGAGATTTGGGACCCATGGGATGGGTACCATGCAGTATTACTTGAAAGGGTCTGCGTTGGCTCACCCAACCTCACCGAACCTCTCAGCCCCAAGAGTGTCCACCCTTATGTCTCAATCAGCTGTGGGTCTAGATATGGTCAATCCAGGTTGCATCACAGCCCCTGAACGAATTTTGTAAGAATTTCTCTCTCTTTCACTGTCTTTGTTTCACGGGTTTTGAAAAGTAATTTATTTTTATAATGGGGTTTAGCTGCTTTTCACGGCTGTGTTTATGCCGCTTTACACCCCCTTGACTCACTTACGGAGAGATATCAATACATAGGTTTGAAGATTCTTCCTAGTCAGATATATTCTTGTGCGGTGAATAGGGGGTGTTGAGTCCAGTTCACTGAAAAAGGAATAGGTCTTGTCTCTTACATATTGGGTTTATGGAACGGTATCGGAGCTAATTTGAAACCCTTGTTTTATGCATCACCCCACCTCACCTTTCCCGTTCAGCAGCCATAGTGTGTTTCCTAAACGTGTGACTCTGTTCTGTTTTGTAATTCAGTTCAAGTGTAGCGGTTTTTACATTCCCTCTCTAAGTGGTATCTTATGATAAGTGTCTTTTTCTGTGTGACTTATTTCACTTAGAATCGTCGTACCTAAATCCACTCATCGTGCTGCTACTAGCCTTATGACGTGGATTTCATGGCTGAGTGATATTCCATTGTACATGAGGACCACAACTTCTTTATCCATTTTTCGCTTTCCTAGGATATTTAAGGTGTAATGAAGTGGGGGTTCTTGTCAACAGAGCAGCCCTAAACTTTGGGGTGCCTGTGTCTTGCTGATTTTTAGTTTTCCCAATTTATACGCCCATGAGTGGAAGTGCCCTATGCTCTCCAAGCTGTGTTTTTTAGATGTTTCAGAACACACCGTACACTTCTCCAGAGTGGCTGTTGGCAATTTACATCCCACCCATCAGCGTAGCAAGGCTCCCATTTCTCCATGGCCGGTCCTGCATTTCTGGTTTGGACACTTTTTTCCGCATGGCCCTTTTGCCCGCTGGGAAGCGAGACTTCTTTGGAGCGCTGATTGGCCTTTCCAGGTTGCTTGGTTGGCCAAAAAGGGCGTATGCGTTTTTTCCTGAATATATTCAGGAAAAAACGCATACGCCCTTTTTGGCCAAGGGTATCATTGTCCACGTTCTGCCGCTTTTCATGTGCTTTCAAGGCGATTCGAATCTACCTCCTGAAATCTGTTTCCTGCAATTCTGCCTTGCTTTCAAAGCCTCTTCGTTGCCTTCCCTTAATATATTTGTGGACGAGAGGTATCATTTAAAACTCTGCAGGTTTGTGAATTGCAGTGCCCCTGAGCTCCATTTTTCAACTCGCTTTTTTGGGAGCTGGCCGCAAAAGCGCAGGATTGCTTCAGGCCCTCTTCTGGTTCTGGGGGGCAGGCTGAGCTTGTGCTTAATTCTTCTTCCTGATGGGAAAATAGAGTGACCTGTGCCTGTCCCAACACCTAGAGCTAGTCTCTCATTGGTTCGCCCTCTTCCCCTTCATCCTCAGGACAAATTGCAACCTGTACGGAACAGGAGGTTAAAGGTGCTGATTCTCCAAGGAGGGAGATGGCTAGTAAATCGGCTGGAATGGCGAACCCGAGCAAAGGAGATGAGAAATGAGGTGCGTTTTAGAAACCTTTCCCGATCACACGGTGTACCATCTTCTGGGTTTCTCATGCCTGTTTTCGACGTAGGAAGATGCCCTTGAACCTGGAGATTTGGGACCCATGGGATGGGTACCATGCAGTATTACTTGAAAGGGTCTGCGTTGGCTCACCCAACCTCACCGAACCTCTCAGCCCCAAGAGTGTCCACCCTTATGTCTCAATCAGCTGTGGGTCTAGATATGGTCAATCCAGGTTGCATCACAGCCCCTGAACGAATTATGTAAGAATTTCTCTCTCTTTCACTGTCTTTGTTTCACGGGTTTTGAAAAGTAATTTATATTTACATTGGGGTTTAGCTGCTTTTCACGGCTGTGTTTATGCCGCTTTACACCCCCTTGACTCACTTACGGAGAGATATCAATACATTGGTTTGAAGATTCTTACTAGTCAGATATATTCTTGTGCGGTGAATAGGGGGTGTTGAGTCCAGTTCACTGAAAAAGGAATAGGTCTTGTCTCTTACATATTGGGTTTATGGAACGGTATCGGAGCTAATTTGAAACCCTTGTTTTATGCATCACCCCACCTCACCTTTCCCTTTCAGCAGCCATAGTGTGTTTTCTAAACGTGTGACTCTGTTCTGTTTTGTAATTCAGTTCAAGTGTAGCGGTTTTTACATTCCCTCTCTAAGTGATATCTTATGATAAGTGTCTTTTTCTGTGTGACTTATTTCACTTAGAATCGTCGTACCTAAATCCACTCATCGTGCTGCTACTAGCCTTATGACGTGGATTTCATGGCTGAGTGATATTCCATTGTACATGAGGACCACAACTTCTTTATCCATTTTTCTCTTTCCTAGGATATTTAAGGTGTAATGAAGTGGGGGTTCTTGTCAACAGAGCAGCCCTAAACTTTGGGGTGGCTGTGTCTTGCTGATTTTTAGTTTTCCCAATTTATACGCCCATGAGTGGAAGTGCCCTATGCTCTCCAAGCTGTGTTTTTTAGATGTTTCAGAACACACCGTACACTTCTCCAGAGTGGCTGTTGCCAATTTACATCCCACCCATCAGCGTAGCAAGGCTCCCATTTCTCCATGGCCGGTCCTGCATTTCTGGTTTGGACACTTTTTTCCGCATGGCCCTTTTGCCCGCTGGGAAGCGAGACTTCTTTGGAGCACTGATTGGCCTTTCCAGGTTGCTTGGTTGGCCAAAAAGGGCGTATGCGTTTTTTCCTGAATATATTCAGGAAAAAACGCATACGCCCTTTTTGGCCAAGGGCATCATTGTCCACGTTCTGCCGCTTTTCATGTGCTTTCAAGGCGATTCGAATCTACCTCCTGAAATCTGTTTCCTGCAATTCTGCCTTGCTTTCAAAGCCTCTTCGTTGCCTTCCCTTAGTATATTTGTGGACGAGAGGTATCATTTAAAACTCTGCAGGTTTGTGAATTGCAGTGCCCCTGAGCTCCATTTTTCAACTCGCTTTTTTGGGAGCTGGCCGCAAAAGCACAGGATTGCTTCAGGCCCTCTTCTGGTTCTGGGGGGCAGGCTGAGCTTGTGCTTAATTCTTCTTCCTGATGGGAAAATAGAGTGACCTGTGCCTGTCCCAACACCTAGAGCTAGTCTCTCATTGGTTCCCCCTCTTCCCGTTCATCCTCAGGACAAATTGCAACCTGTACGGAACAGGAGGTTAAAGGTGCTGATTCTCCAAGGAGGGAGATGGCTAGTAAATCGGCTGGAATGGCGAACCCGAGCAAAGGAGATGAGAAATGAGGTGCGTTTTAGAAACCTTTCCCGATCACACGGTGTACCATCTTCTGGGTTTCTCATGCCTGTTTTCGACGTAGGAAGATGCCCTTGAACCTGGAGATTTGGGACCCATGGGATGGGTACCATGCAGTATTACTTGAAAGGGTCTGCGTTGGCTCACCCAACCTCACCGAACCTCTCAGCCCCAAGAGTGTCCACCCTTATGTCTCAATCAGCTGTGGGTCTAGATATGGTCAATCCAGGTTGCATCACAGCCCCTGAACGAATTTTGTAAGAATTTCTCTCTCTTTCACTGTCTTTGTTTCACGGGTTTTGAAAAGTAATTTATTTTTACATTGGGGTTTAGCTGCTTTTCACGGCTGTGTTTATGCCGCTTTACACCCCCTTGACTCACTTACGGAGAGATATCAATACATTGGTTTGAAGATTCTTACTAGTCAGATATATTCTTGTGCGGTGAATAGGGGGTGTTGAGTCCAGTTCACTGAAAAAGGAATAGGTCTTGTCTCTTACATATTGGGTTTATGGAACGGTATCGGAGCTAATTTGAAACCCTTGTTTTATGCATCACCCCACCTCACCTTTCCCTTTCAGCAGCCATAGTGTGTTTTCTAAACGTGTGACTCTGTTCTGTTTTGTAATTCAGTTCAAGTGTAGCGGTTTTTACATTCCCTCTCTAAGTGATATCTTATGATAAGTGTCTTTTTCTGTGTGACTTATTTCACTTAGAATCGTCGTACCTAAATCCACTCATCGTGCTGCTACTAGCCTTATGACGTGGATTTCATGGCTGAGTGATATTCCATTGTACATGAGGACCACAACTTCTTTATCCATTTTTCTCTTTCCTAGGATATTTAAGGTGTAATGAAGTGGGGGTTCTTGTCAACAGAGCAGCCCTAAACTTTGGGGTGGCTGTGTCTTGCTGATTTTTAGTTTTCCCAATTTATACGCCCATGAGTGGAAGTGCCCTATGCTCTCCAAGCTGTGTTTTTTAGATGTTTCAGAACACACCGTACACTTCTCCAGAGTGGCTGTTGGCAATTTACATCCCACCCATCAGCGTAGCAAGGCTCCCATTTCTCCATGGCCGGTCCTGCATTTCTGGTTTGGACACTTTTTTCCGCATGGCCCTTTTGCCCGCTGGGAAGCGAGACTTCTTTGGAGCACTGATTGGCCTTTCCAGGTTGCTTGGTTGGCCAAAAAGGGCGTATGCGTTTTTTCCTGAATATATTCAGGAAAAAACGCATACGCCCTTTTTGGCCAAGGGCATCATTGTCCACGTTCTGCCGCTTTTCATGTGCTTTCAAGGCGATTCGAATCTACCTCCTGAAATCTGTTTCCTGCAATTCTGCCTTGCTTTCAAAGCCTCTTCGTTGCCTTCCCTTAGTATATTTGTGGACGAGAGGTATCATTTAAAACTCTGCAGGTTTGTGAATTGCAGTGCCCCTGAGCTCCATTTTTCAACTCGCTTTTTTGGGAGCTGGCCGCAAAAGCACAGGATTGCTTCAGGCCCTCTTCTGGTTCTGGGGGGCAGGCTGAGCTTGTGCTTAATTCTTCTTCCTGATGGGAAAATAGAGTGACCTGTGCCTGTCCCAACACCTAGAGCTAGTCTCTCATTGGTTCCCCCTCTTCCCGTTCATCCTCAGGACAAATTGCAACCTGTACGGAACAGGAGGTTAAAGGTGCTGATTCTCCAAGGAGGGAGATGGCTAGTAAATCGGCTGGAATGGCGAACCCGAGCAAAGGAGATGAGAAATGAGGTGCGTTTTAGAAACCTTTCCCGATCACACGGTGTACCATCTTCTGGGTTTCTCATGCCTGTTTTCGACGTAGGAAGATGCCCTTGAACCTGGAGATTTGGGACCCATGGGATGGGTACCATGCAGTATTACTTGAAAGGGTCTGCGTTGGCTCACCCAACCTCACCGAACCTCTCAGCCCCAAGAGTGTCCACCCTTATGTCTCAATCAGCTGTGGTTCTAGATATGGTCAATCCAGGTTGCATCACAGCCCCTGAACGAATTTTGTAAGAATTTCTCTCTCTTTCACTGTCTTTGTTTCACGGGTTTTGAAAAGTAATTTATTTTTACATTGGGGTTTAGCTGCTTTTCACGGCTGTGTTTATGCCGCTTTACACCCCCTTGACTCACTTACGGAGAGATATCAATACATTGGTTTGAAGATTCTTACTAGTCAGATATATTCTTGTGCGGTGAATAGGGGGTGTTGAGTCCAGTTCACTGAAAAAGGAATAGGTCTTGTCTCTTACATATTGGGTTTATGGAACGGTATCGGAGCTAATTTGAAACCCTTGTTTTATGCATCACCCCACCTCACCTTTCCCTTTCAGCAGCCATAGTGTGTTTTCTAAACGTGTGACTCTGTTCTGTTTTGTAATTCAGTTCAAGTGTAGCGGTTTTTACATTCCCTCTCTAAGTGATATCTTATGATAAGTGTCTTTTTCTGTGTGACTTATTTCACTTAGAATCGTCGTACCTAAATCCACTCATCGTGCTGCTACTAGCCTTATGACGTGGATTTCATGGCTGAGTGATATTCCATTGTACATGAGGACCACAACTTCTTTATCCATTTTTCTCTTTCCTAGGATATTTAAGGTGTAATGAAGTGGGGGTTCTTGTCAACAGAGCAGCCCTAAACTTTGGGGTGGCTGTGTCTTGCTGATTTTTAGTTTTCCCAATTTATACGCCCATGAGTGGAAGTGCCCTATGCTCTCCAAGCTGTGTTTTTTAGATGTTTCAGAACACACCGTACACTTCTCCAGAGTGGCTGTTGGCAATTTACATCCCACCCATCAGCGTAGCAAGGCTCCCATTTCTCCATGGCCGGTCCTGCATTTCTGGTTTGGACACTTTTTTCCGCATGGCCCTTTTGCCCGCTGGGAAGCGAGACTTCTTTGGAGCACTGATTGGCCTTTCCAGGTTGCTTGGTTGGCCAAAAAGGGCGTATGCGTTTTTTCCTGAATATATTCAGGAAAAAACGCATACGCCCTTTTTGGCCAAGGGCATCATTGTCCACGTTCTGCCGCTTTTCATGTGCTTTCAAGGCGATTCGAATCTACCTCCTGAAATCTGTTTCCTGCAATTCTGCCTTGCTTTCAAAGCCTCTTCGTTGCCTTCCCTTAGTATATTTGTGGACGAGAGGTATCATTTAAAACTCTGCAGGTTTGTGAATTGCAGTGCCCCTGAGCTCCATTTTTCAACTCGCTTTTTTGGGAGCTGGCCGCAAAAGCACAGGATTGCTTCAGGCCCTCTTCTGGTTCTGGGGGGCAGGCTGAGCTTGTGCTTAATTCTTCTTCCTGATGGGAAAATAGAGTGACCTGTGCCTGTCCCAACACCTAGAGCTAGTCTCTCATTGGTTCCCCCTCTTCCCGTTCATCCTCAGGACAAATTGCAACCTGTACGGAACAGGAGGTTAAAGGTGCTGATTCTCCAAGGAGGGAGATGGCTAGTAAATCGGCTGGAATGGCGAACCCGAGCAAAGGAGATGAGAAATGAGGTGCGTTTTAGAAACCTTTCCCGATCACACGGTGTACCATCTTCTGGGTTTCTCATGCCTGTTTTCGACGTAGGAAGATGCCCTTGAACCTGGAGATTTGGGACCCATGGGATGGGTACCATGCAGTATTACTTGAAAGGGTCTGCGTTGGCTCACCCAACCTCACCGAACCTCTCAGCCCCAAGAGTGTCCACCCTTATGTCTCAATCAGCTGTGGTTCTAGATATGGTCAATCCAGGTTGCATCACAGCCCCTGAACGAATTTTGTAAGAATTTCTCTCTCTTTCACTGTCTTTGTTTCACGGGTTTTGAAAAGTAATTTATTTTTACATTGGGGTTTAGCTGCTTTTCACGGCTGTGTTTATGCCGCTTTACACCCCCTTGACTCACTTACGGAGAGATATCAATACATTGGTTTGAAGATTCTTACTAGTCAGATATATTCTTGTGCGGTGAATAGGGGGTGTTGAGTCCAGTTCACTGAAAAAGGAATAGGTCTTGTCTCTTACATATTGGGTTTATGGAACGGTATCGGAGCTAATTTGAAACCCTTGTTTTATGCATCACCCCACCTCACCTTTCCCTTTCAGCAGCCATAGTGTGTTTTCTAAACGTGTGACTCTGTTCTGTTTTGTAATTCAGTTCAAGTGTAGCGGTTTTTACATTCCCTCTCTAAGTGATATCTTATGATAAGTGTCTTTTTCTGTGTGACTTATTTCACTTAGAATCGTCGTACCTAAATCCACTCATCGTGCTGCTACTAGCCTTATGACGTGGATTTCATGGCTGAGTGATATTCCATTGTACATGAGGACCACAACTTCTTTATCCATTTTTCTCTTTCCTAGGATATTTAAGGTGTAATGAAGTGGGGGTTCTTGTCAACAGAGCAGCCCTAAACTTTGGGGTGGCTGTGTCTTGCTGATTTTTAGTTTTCCCAATTTATACGCCCATGAGTGGAAGTGCCCTATGCTCTCCAAGCTGTGTTTTTTAGATGTTTCAGAACACACCGTACACTTCTCCAGAGTGGCTGTTGGCAATTTACATCCCACCCATCAGCGTAGCAAGGCTCCCATTTCTCCATGGCCGGTCCTGCATTTCTGGTTTGGACATTTTTTTCCGCATGGCCCTTTTGCCCGCTGGGAAGCGAGACTTCTTTGGAGCACTGATTGGCCTTTCCAGGTTGCTACGTTGGCCAAAAAGGGCGTATGCGTTTTTTCCTGAATATATTCAGGAAAAAACGCATACGCCCTTTTTGGCCAAGGGCATCATTGTCCACGTTCTGCCGCTTTTCATGTGCTTTCAAGGCGATTCGAATCTACCTCCTGAAATCTGTTTCCTGCAATTCTGCCTTGCTTTCAAAGCCTCTTCGTTGCCTTCCCTTAGTATATTTGTGGACGAGAGGTATCATTTAAAACTCTGCAGGTTTGTGAATTGCAGTGCCCCTGAGCTCCATTTTTCAACTCGCTTTTTTGGGAGCTGGCCGCAAAAGCGCAGGATTGCTTCAGGCCCTCTTCTGGTTCTGGGGGGCAGGCTGAGCTTGTGCTTAATTCTTCTTCCTGATGGGAAAATAGAGTGACCTGTGCCTGTCCCAACACCTAGAGCTAGTCTCTCATTGGTTACCCCTCTTCCCGTTCATCCTCAGGACAAATTGCAACCTGTACGGAACAGGAGGTTAAAGGTGCTGATTCTCCAAGGAGGGAGATGGCTAGTAAATCGGCTGGAATGGCGAACCCGAGCAAAGGAGATGAGAAATGAGGTGCGTTTTAGAAACCTTTCCCGATCACACGGTGTACCATCTTCTGGGTTTCTCATGCCTGTTTTCGACGTAGGAAGATGCCCTTGAACCTGGAGATTTGGGACCCATGGGATGGGTACCATGCAGTATTACTTGAAAGGGTCTGCGTTGGCTCACCCAACCTCACCGAACCTCTCAGCCCCAAGAGTGTCCACCCTTATGTCTCAATCAGCTGTGGGTCTAGATATGGTCAATCCAGGTTGCATCACAGCCCCTGAACGAATTTTGTAAGAATTTCTCTCTCTTTCACTGTCTTTGTTTCACGGGTTTTGAAAAGTAATTTATTTTTATATTGGGGTTTAGCTGCTTTTCACGGCTGTGTTTATGCCGCTTTACACCCCCTTGACTCACTTACGGAGAGATATCAATACATTGGTTTGAAGATTCTTACTAGTCAGATATATTCTTGTGCGGTGAATAGGGGGTGTTGAGTCCAGTTCACTGAAAAAGGAATAGGTCTTGTCTCTTACATATTGGGTTTATGGAACGGTATCGGAGCTAATTTGAAACCCTTGTTTTATGCATCACCCCACCTCACCTTTCCCTTTCAGCAGCCATAGTGTGTTTTCTAAACGTGTGACTCTGTTCTGTTTTGTAATTCAGTTCAAGTGTAGCGGTTTTTACATTCCCTCTCTAAGTGATATCTTATGATAAGTGTCTTTTTCTGTGTGACTTATTTCACTTAGAATCGTCGTACCTAAATCCACTCATCGTGCTGCTACTAGCCTTATGACGTGGATTTCATGGCTGAGTGATATTCCATTGTACATGAGGACCACAACTTCTTTATCCATTTTTCTCTTTCCTAGGATATTTAAGGTGTAATGAAGTGGGGGTTCTTGTCAACAGAGCAGCCCTAAACTTTGGGGTGGCTGTGTCTTGCTGATTTTTAGTTTTCCCAATTTATACGCCCATGAGTGGAAGTGCCCTATGCTCTCCAAGCTGTGTTTTTTAGATGTTTCAGAACACACCGTACACTTCTCCAGAGTGGCTGTTGGCAATTTACATCCCACCCATCAGCGTAGCAAGGCTCCCATTTCTCCATGGCCGGTCCTGCATTTCTGGTTTGGACACTTTTTTCCGCATGGCCCTTTTGCCCGCTGGGAAGCGAGACTTCTTTGGAGCACTGATTGGCCTTTCCAGGTTGCTTGGTTGGCCAAAAAGGGCGTATGCGTTTTTTCCTGAATATATTCAGGAAAAAACGCATACGCCCTTTTTGGCCAAGGGCATCATTGTCCACGTTCTGCCGCTTTTCATGTGCTTTCAAGGCGATTCGAATCTACCTCCTGAAATCTGTTTCCTGCAATTCTGCCTTGCTTTCAAAGCCTCTTCGTTGCCTTCCCTTAGTATATTTGTGGATGAGAGGTATCATTTAAAACTCTGCAGCTTTGTGAATTGCAGTGCCCCTGAGCTCCATTTTTCAACTCGCTTTTTTGGGAGCTGGCCGCAAAAGTGCAGGATTGCTTCAGGCCCTCTTCTGGTTCTGGGGGGCAGGCTGAGCTTGTGCTTAATTCTTCTTCCTGATGGGAAAATAGAGTGACCTGTGCCTGTCCCAACACCTAGAGCTAGTCTCTCATTGGTTACCCCTCTTCCCGTTCATCCTCAGGACAAATTGCAACCTGTACGGAACAGGAGGTTAAAGGTGCTGATTCTCCAAGGAGGGAGATGGCTAGTAAATCGGCTGGAATGGCGAACCCGAGCAAAGGAGATGAGAAATGAGGTGCGTTTTAGAAACCTTTCCCGATCACACGGTGTACCATCTTCTGGGTTTCTCATGCCTGTTTTCGACGTAGGAAGATGCCCTTGAACCTGGAGATTTGGGACCCATGGGATGGGTACCATGCAGTATTACTTGAAAGGGTCTGCGTTGGCTCACCCAACCTCACCGAACCTCTCAGCCCCAAGAGTGTCCACCCTTATGTCTCAATCAGCTGTGGGTCTAGATATGGTCAATCCAGGTTGCATCACAGCCCCTGAACGAATTTTGTAAGAATTTCTCTCTCTTTCACTGCCTTTCTTTCACGGGTTTTGAAAAGTAATTTATTTTTATAATGGGGTTTAGCTGCTTTTCACGGCTGTGTTTATGCCGCTTTACACCCCCTTGACTCACTTACGGAGAGATATCAATACATAGGTTTGAAGATTCTTACTAGTCAGATATATTCTTGTGCGGTGAATAGGGGGTGTTGAGTCCAGTTCACTGAAAAAGGAATAGGTCTTGTCTCTTACATATTGGGTTTATGGAACGGTATCAGAGCTAATTTGAAACCCTTGTTTTATGCATCACCCCACCTCACCTTTCCCGTTCAGCAGCCATAGTGTGTTTCCTAAACGTGTGACTCTGTTCTGTTTTGCAATTCAGTTCAAGTGTAGCGGTTTTTACATTCCCTCTCTAAGTGATATCTTATGATAAGTGTCTTTTCTGTGTGACTTATTTCACTTAGAATCGTCGTACCTAAATCCACTCATCGTGCTGCTACTAGCCTTATGACGTGGATTTCATGGCTGAGTGATATTCCATTGTACATGAGGACCACAACTTCTTTATCCATTTTTCTCTTTCCTAGGATATTTAAGGTGTAATGAAGTGGGGGTTCTTGTCAACAGAGCAGCCCTAAACTTTGGGGTGGCTGTGTCTTGCTGATTTTTAGTTTTCCCAATTTATACGCCCATGAGTGGAAGTGCCCTATGCTCTCCAAGCTGTGTTTTTTAGATGTTTCAGAACACACCGTACACTTCTCCAGAGTGGCTGTTGGCAATTTACATCCCACCCATCAGCGTAGCAAGGCTCCCATTTCTCCATGGCCGGTCCTGCATTTCTGGTTTGGACACTTTTTTCCGCATGGCCCTTTTGCCCGCTGGGAAGCGAGACTTCTTTGGAGCACTGATTGGCCTTTCCAGGTTGCTTGGTTGGCCAAAAAGGGCGTATGCGTTTTTTCCTGAATATATTCAGGAAAAAACGCATACGCCCTTTTTGGCCAAGGGCATCATTGTCCACGTTCTGCCGCTTTTCATGTGCTTTCAAGGCGATTCGAATCTACCTCCTGAAATCTGTTTCCTGCAATTCTGCCTTGCTTTCAAAGCCTCTTCGTTGCCTTCCCTTAGTATATTTGTGGACGAGAGGTATCATTTAAAACTCTGCAGGTTTGTGAATTGCAGTGCCCCTGAGCTCCATTTTTCAACTCGCTTTTTTGGGAGCTGGCCGCAAAAGCGCAGGATTGCTTCAGGCCCTCTTCTGGTTCTGGGGGGCAGGCTGAGCTTGTGCTTAATTCTTCTTCCTGATGGGAAAATAGAGTGACCTGTGCCTGTCCCAACACCTAGAGCTAGTCTCTCATTGGTTCCCCCTCTTCCCCTTCATCCTCAGGACAAATTGCAACCTGTACGGAACAGGAGGTTAAAGGTGCTGATTCTCCAAGGAGGGAGATGGCTAGTAAATCGGCTGGAATGGCGAACCCGAGCAAAGGAGATGAGAAATGAGGTGCGTTTTAGAAACCTTTCCCGATCACACGGTGTACCATCTTCTGGGTTTCTCATGCCTGTTTTCGACGTAGGAAGATGCCCTTGAACCTGGAGATTTGGGACCCATGGGATGGGTACCATGCAGTATTACTTGAAAGGGTCTGCGTTGGCTCACCCAACCTCACCGAACCTCTCAGCCCCAAGAGTGTCCACCCTTATGTCTCAATCAGCTGTGGGTCTAGATATGGTCAATCCAGGTTGCATCACAGCCCCTGAACGAATTTTGTAAGAATTTCTCTCTCTTTCACTGCCTTTGTTTCACGGGTTTTGAAAAGTAATTTATTTTTATAATGGGGTTTAGCTGCTTTTCACGGCTGTGTTTATGCCGCTTTACACCCCCTTGACTCACTTACGGAGAGATATCAATACATAGGTTTGAAGATTCTTACTAGTCAGATATATTCTTGTGCGGTGAATAGGGGGTGTTGAGTCCAGTTCACTGAAAAAGGAATAGGTCTTGTCTCTTACATATTGGGTTTATGGAACGGTATCGGAGCTAATTTGAAACCCTTGTTTTATGCATCACCCCACCTCACCTTTCCCGTTCAGCAGCCATAGTGTGTTTCCTAAACGTGTGACTCTGTTCTGTTTTGCAATTCAGTTCAAGTGTAGCGGTTTTTACATTCCCTCTCTAAGTGATATCTTATGATAAGTGTCTTTTCTGTGTGACTTATTTCACTTAGAATCGTCGTACCTAAATCCACTCATCGTGCTGCTACTAGCCTTATGACGTGGATTTCATGGCTGAGTGATATTCCATTGTACATGAGGACCACAACTTCTTTATCCATTTTTCTCTTTCCTAGGATATTTAAGGTGTAATGAAGTGGGGGTTCTTGTCAACAGAGCAGCCCTAAACTTTGGGGTGCCTGTGTCTTGCTGATTTTTAGTTTTCCCAATTTATACGCCCATGAGTGGAAGTGCCCTATGCTCTCCAAGCTGTGTTTTTTAGATGTTTCAGAACACACCGTACACTTCTCCAGAGTGGCTGTTTGCAATTTACATCCCACCCATCAGCGTAGCAAGGCTCCCATTTCTCCATGGCCGGTCCTGCATTTCTGTTTTGGACACTTTTTTCCGCATGGCCCTTTTGCCCGCTGGGAAGCGAGACTTCTTTGGAGCGCTGATTGGCCTTTCCAGGTTGCTTGGTTGGCCAAAAAGGGCGTATGCGTTTTTTCCTGAATATATTCAGGAAAAAACGCATACGCCCTTTTTGGCCAAGGGCATCATTGTCCACGTTTTGCCGCTTTTCATGTGCTTTCAAGGCGATTCGAATCTACCTCCTGAAATCTGTTTCCTGCAATTCTGCCTTGCTTTCAAAGCCTCTTCGTTGCCTTCCCTTAGTATATTTGTGGACGAGAGGTATCATTTAAAACTCTGCAGGTTTGTGAATTGCAGTGCCCCTGAGCTCCATTTTTCAACTCGCTTTTTTGGGAGCTGGCCGCAAAAGCGCAGGATTGCTTCAGGCCCTCTTCTGGTTCTGGGGGGCAGGCTGAGCTTGTGCTTAATTCTTCTTCCTGATGGGAAAATAGAGTGACCTGTGCCTGTCCCAACACCTAGAGCTAGTCTCTCATTGGTTCCCCCTCTTCCCCTTCATCCTCAGGACAAATTGCAACCTGTACGGAACAGGAGGTTAAAGGTGCTGATTCTCCAAGGAGGGAGATGGCTAGTAAATCGGCTGGAATGGCGAACCCGAGCAAAGGAGATGAGAAATGAGGTGCGTTTTAGAAACCTTTCCCGATCACACGGTGTACCATCTTCTGGGTTTCTCATGCCTGTTTTCGACGTAGGAAGATGCCCTTGAACCTGGAGATTTGGGACCCATGGGATGGGTACCATGCAGTATTACTTGAAAGGGTCTGCGTTGGCTCACCCAACCTCACCGAACCTCTCAGCCCCAAGAGTGTCCACCCTTATGTCTCAATCAGCTGTGGGTCTAGATATGGTCAATCCAGGTTGCATCACAGCCCCTGAACGAATTTTGGAAGAATTTCTCTCTCTTTCACTGCCTTTCTTTCACGGGTTTTGAAAAGTAATTTATTTTTATAATGGGGTTTAGCTGCTTTTCACGGCTGTGTTTATGCCGCTTTACACCCCCTTGACTCACTTACGGAGAGATATCAATACATAGGTTTGAAGATTCTTACTAGTCAGATATATTCTTGTGCGGTGAATAGGGGGTGTTGAGTCCAGTTCACTGAAAAAGGAATAGGTCTTGTCTCTTACATATTGGGTTTATGGAACGGTATCAGAGCTAATTTGAAACCCTTGTTTTATGCATCACCCCACCTCACCTTTCCCGTTCAGCAGCCATAGTGTGTTTCCTAAACGTGTGACTCTGTTCTGTTTTGCAATTCAGTTCAAGTGTAGCGGTTTTTACATTCCCTCTCTAAGTGATATCTTATGATAAGTGTCTTTTCTGTGTGACTTATTTCACTTAGAATCGTCGTACCTAAATCCACTCATCGTGCTGCTACTAGCCTTATGACGTGGATTTCATGGCTGAGTGATATTCCATTGTACATGAGGACCACAACTTTTTTATCCATTTTTCTCTTTCCTAGGATATTTAAGGTGTAATGAAGTGGGGGTTCTTGTCAACAGAGCAGCCCTAAACTTTGGGGTGGCTGTGTCTTGCTGATTTTTAGTTTTCCCAATTTATACGCCCATGAGTGGAAGTGCCCTATGCTCTCCAAGCTGTGTTTTTTAGATGTTTCAGAACACACCGTACACTTCTCCAGAGTGGCTGTTGGCAATTTACATCCCACCCATCAGCGTAGCAAGGCTCCCATTTCTCCATGGCCGGTCCTGCATTTCTGGTTTGGACACTTTTTTCCGCATGGCCCTTTTGCCCGCTGGGAAGCGAGACTTCTTTGGAGCACTGATTGGCCTTTCCAGGTTGCTTGGTTGGCCAAAAAGGGCGTATGCGTTTTTTCCTGAATATATTCAGGAAAAAACGCATACGCCCTTTTTGGCCAAGGGCATCATTGTCCACGTTCTGCCGCTTTTCATGTGCTTTCAAGGCGATTCGAATCTACCTCCTGAAATCTGTTTCCTGCAATTCTGCCTTGCTTTCAAAGCCTCTTCGTTGCCTTCCCTTAGTATATTTGTGGACGAGAGGTATCATTTAAAACTCTGCAGGTTTGTGAATTGCAGTGCCCCTGAGCTCCATTTTTCAACTCGCTTTTTTGGGAGCTGGCCGCAAAAGCGCAGGATTGCTTCAGGCCCTCTTCTGGTTCTGGGGGGCAGGCTGAGCTTGTGCTTAATTCTTCTTCCTGATGGGAAAATAGAGTGACCTGTGCCTGTCCCAACACCTAGAGCTAGTCTCTCATTGGTTCCCCCTCTTCCCCTTCATCCTCAGGACAAATTGCAACCTGTACGGAACAGGAGGTTAAAGGTGCTGATTCTCCAAGGAGGGAGATGGCTAGTAAATCGGCTGGAATGGCGAACCCGAGCAAAGGAGATGAGAAATGAGGTGCGTTTTAGAAACCTTTCCCGATCACACGGTGTACCATCTTCTGGGTTTCTCATGCCTGTTTTCGACGTAGGAAGATGCCCTTGAACCTGGAGATTTGGGACCCATGGGATGGGTACCATGCAGTATTACTTGAAAGGGTCTGCGTTGGCTCACCCAACCTCACCGAACCTCTCAGCCCCAAGAGTGTCCACCCTTATGTCTCAATCAGCTGTGGGTCTAGATATGGTCAATCCAGGTTGCATCACAGCCCCTGAACGAATTTTGTAAGAATTTCTCTCTCTTTCACTGCCTTTGTTTCACGGGTTTTGAAAAGTAATTTATTTTTATAATGGGGTTTAGCTGCTTTTCACGGCTGTGTTTATGCCGCTTTACACCCCCTTGACTCACTTACGGAGAGATATCAATACATAGGTTTGAAGATTCTTACTAGTCAGATATATTCTTGTGCGGTGAATAGGGGGTGTTGAGTCCAGTTCACTGAAAAAGGAATAGGTCTTGTCTCTTACATATTGGGTTTATGGAACGGTATCGGAGCTAATTTGAAACCCTTGTTTTATGCATCACCCCACCTCACCTTTCCCGTTCAGCAGCCATAGTGTGTTTCCTAAACGTGTGACTCTGTTCTGTTTTGCAATTCAGTTCAAGTGTAGCGGTTTTTACATTCCCTCTCTAAGTGATATCTTATGATAAGTGTCTTTTCTGTGTGACTTATTTCACTTAGAATCGTCGTACCTAAATCCACTCATCGTGCTGCTACTAGCCTTATGACGTGGATTTCATGGCTGAGTGATATTCCATTGTACATGAGGACCACAACTTCTTTATCCATTTTTCTCTTTCCTAGGATATTTAAGGTGTAATGAAGTGGGGGTTCTTGTCAACAGAGCAGCCCTAAACTTTGGGGTGCCTGTGTCTTGCTGATTTTTAGTTTTCCCAATTTATACGCCCATGAGTGGAAGTGCCCTATGCTCTCCAAGCTGTGTTTTTTAGATGTTTCAGAACACACCGTACACTTCTCCAGAGTGGCTGTTTGCAATTTACATCCCACCCATCAGCGTAGCAAGGCTCCCATTTCTCCATGGCCGGTCCTGCATTTCTGTTTTGGACACTTTTTTCCGCATGGCCCTTTTGCCCGCTGGGAAGCGAGACTTCTTTGGAGCGCTGATTGGCCTTTCCAGGTTGCTTGGTTGGCCAAAAAGGGCGTATGCGTTTTTTCCTGAATATATTCAGGAAAAAACGCATACGCCCTTTTTGGCCAAGGGCATCATTGTCCACGTTTTGCCGCTTTTCATGTGCTTTCAAGGCGATTCGAATCTACCTCCTGAAATCTGTTTCCTGCAATTCTGCCTTGCTTTCAAAGCCTCTTCGTTGCCTTCCCTTAATATATTTGTGGACGAGAGGTATCATTTAAAACTCTGCAGGTTTGTGAATTGCAGTGCCCCTGAGCTCCATTTTTCAACTCGCTTTTTTGGGAGCTGGCCGCAAAAGCGCAGGATTGCTTCAGGCCCTCTTCTGGTTCTGGGGGGCAGGCTGAGCTTGTGCTTAATTCTTCTTCCTGATGGGAAAATAGAGTGACCTGTGCCTGTCCCAACACCTAGAGCTAGTCTCTCATTGGTTCCCCCTCTTCCCGTTCATCCTCAGGACAAATTGCAACCTGTACGGAACAGGAGGTTAAAGGTGCTGATTCTCCAAGGAGGGAGATGGCTAGTAAATCGGCTGGAATGGCGAACCCGAGCAAAGGAGATGAGAAATGAGGTGCGTTTTAGAAACCTTTCCCGATCACACGGTGTACCATCTTCTGGGTTTCTCATGCCTGTTTTCGACGTAGGAAGATGCCCTTGAACCTGGAGATTTGGGACCCATGGGATGGGTACCATGCAGTATTACTTGAAAGGGTCTGCGTTGGCTCACCCAACCTCACCGAACCTCTCAGCCCCAAGAGTGTCCACCCTTATGTCTCAATCAGCTGTGGGTCTAGATATGGTCAATCCAGGTTGCATCACAGCCCCTGAACGAATTTTGTAAGAATTTCTCTCTCTTTCACTGTCTTTGTTTCACGGGTTTTGAAAAGTAATTTATTTTTATAATGGGGTTTAGCTGCTTTTCACGGCTGTGTTTATGCTGCTTTACACCCCCTTGACTCACTTACGGAGAGATATCAATACATAGGTTTGAAGATTCTTACTAGTCAGATATATTCTTGTGCGGTGAATAGGGGGTGTTGAGTCCAGTTCACTGAAAAAGGAATAGGTCTTGTCTCTTACATATTGGGTTTATGGAACGGTATCGGAGCTAATTTGAAACCCTTGTTTTATGCATCACCCCACCTCACCTTTCCCGTTCAGCAGCCATAGTGTGTTTCCTAAACGTGTGACTCTGTTCTGTTTTGCAATTCAGTTCAAGTGTAGCGGTTTTTACATTCCCTCTCTAAGTGATATCTTATGATAAGTGTCTTTTCTGTGTGACTTATTTCATTTAGAATCGTCGTACCTAAATCCACTCATCGTGCTGCTACTAGCCTTATGACGTGGATTTCATGGCTGAGTGATATTCCATTGTACATGAGGACCACAACTTCTTTATCCATTTTTCTCTTTCCTAGGATATTTAAGGTGTAATGAAGTGGGGGTTCTTGTCAACAGAGCAGCCCTAAACTTTGGGGTGCCTGTGTCTTGCTGATTTTTAATTTTCCCAATTTATACGCCCATGAGTGGAAGTGCCCTATGCTCTACAAGCTGTGTTTTTTAGATGTTTCAGAACACACCGTACACTTCTCCAGAGTGGCTGTTGGCAATTTACATCCCTCCCATCAGCGTAGCAAGGCTCCCATTTCTCCATGGCCGGTCCTGCATTTCTGGTTTGGACACTTTTTTCCGCATGGCCCTTTTGCCCGCTGGGAAGCGAGACTTCTTTGGAGCGCTGATTGGCCTTTCCAGGTTGCTTGGTTGGCCAAAAAGGGCGTATGCGTTTTTTCCTGAATATTTTCATGAAAAAACGCATACGCCCTTTTTGGCCAAGGGCATCATTGTCCACGTTTTGCCGCTTTTCATGTGCTTTCAAGGCGATTCGAATCTACCTCCTGAAATCTGTTTCCTGCAATTCTGCCTTGCTTTCAAAGCCTCTTCGTTGCCTTCCCTTAATATATTTGTGGACGAGAGGTATCATTTAAAACTCTGCAGGTTTGTGAATTGCAGTGCCCCTGAGCTCCATTTTTCAACTCGCTTTTTTGGGAGCTGGCCGCCAAAGCGCAGGATTGCTTCAGGCCCTCTTCTGGTTCTGGGGGGCAGGCTGAGCTTGTGCTTAATTCTTCTTCCTGATGGGAAAATAGAGTGACCTGTGCCTGTCCCAACACCTAGAGCTAGTCTCTCATTGGTTCCCCCTCTTCCCGTTCATCCTCAGGACAAATTGCAACCTGTACGGAACAGGAGGTTAAAGGTGCTGATTCTCCAAGGAGGGAGATGGCTAGTAAATCGGCTGGAATGGCGAACCCGAGCAAAGGAGATGAGAAATGAGGTGCGTTTTAGAAACCTTTCCCGATCACACGGTGTACCATCTTCTGGGTTTCTCATGCCTGTTTTCGACGTAGGAAGATGCCCTTGAACCTGGAGATTTGGGACCCATGGGATGGGTACCATGCAGTATTACTTGAAAGGGTCTGCGTTGGCTCACCCAACCTCACCGAACCTCTCAGCCCCAAGAGTGTCCACCCTTATGTCTCAATCAGCTGTGGGTCTAGATATGGTCAATCCAGGTTGCATCACAGCCCCTGAACGAATTTTGTAAGAATTTCTCTCTCTTTCACTGTCTTTGTTTCACGGGTTTTGAAAAGTAATTTATTTTTATAATGGGGTTTAGCTGCTTTTCACGGCTGTGTTTATGCCGCTTTACACCCCCTTGACTCACTTACGGAGAGATATCAATACATAGGTTTGAAGATTCTTACTAGTCAGATATATTCTTGTGCGGTGAATAGGGGGTGTTGAGTCCAGTTCACTGAAAAAGGAATAGGTCTTGTCTCTTACATATTGGGTTTATGGAACGGTATCGGAGCTAATTTGAAACCCTTGTTTTATGCATCACCCCACCTCACCTTTCCCGTTCAGCAGCCATAGTGTGTTTTCTAAACGTGTGACTCTGTTCTGTTTTGTAATTCAGTTCAAGTGTAGCGGTTTTTACATTCCCTCTCTAAGTGATATCTTATGATAAGTGTCTTTTTCTGTGTGACTTATTTCACTTAGAATCGTCGTACCTAAATCCACTCATCGTGCTGCTACTAGCCTTATGACGTTGATTTCATGGCTGAGTGATATTCCATTGTACATGAGGACCACAACTTCTTTATCCATTTTTCGCTTTCCTAGGATATTTAAGGTGTAATGAAGTGGGGGTTCTTGTCAACAGAGCAGCCCTAAACTTTAGGGTGCCTGTGTCTTGCTGATTTTTAGTTTTCCCAATTTATACGCCCATGAGTGGAAGTGCCCTATGCTCTCCAAGCTGTGTTTTTTAGATGTTTCAGAACACACCGTACACTTCTCCAGAGTGGCTGTTGGCAATTTACATCCCACCCATCAGCGTAGCAAGGCTCCCATTTCTCCATGGCCGGTCCTGCATTTCTGGTTTGGACACTTTTTTCCGCATGGCCCTTTTGCCCCCTGGGAAGCGAGACTTCTTTGGAGCGCTGATTGGACTTTCCAGGTTGCTTGGTTGGCCAAAAAGGGCGTATGCGTTTTTTCCTGAATATATTCAGGAAAAAACGCATACGCCCTTTTTGGCCAAGGGCATCATTGTCCACGTTTTAACGCTTTTCATGTGCTTTCAAGGCGATTCGAATCTACCTCCTGAAATCTGTTTCCTGCAATTCTGCCTTGCTTTCAAAGCCTCTTCGTTGCCTTCCCTTAATATATTTGTGGACGAGAGGTATCATTTAAAACTCTGCAGGTTTGTGAATTGCAGTGCCCCTGAGCTCCATTTTTCAACTCGCTTTTTTGGGAGCTGGCCGCAAAAGCGCAGGATTGCTTCAGGCCCTCTTCTGGTTCTGGGGGGCAGGCTGAGCTTGTGCTTAATTCTTCTTCCTGATGGGAAAATAGAGTGACCTGTGCCTGTCCCAACACCTAGAGCTAGTCTCTCATTGGTTCCCCCTCTTCCCCTTCATCCTCAGGACAAATTGCAACCTGTACAGAACAGGAGGTTAAAGGTGCTGATTCTCCAAGGAGGGAGATGGCTAGTAAATCGGCTGGAATGGCGAACCCGAGCAAAGGAGATGAGAAATGAGGTGCGTTTTAGAAACCTTTCCCGATCACACGGTGTACCATCTTCTGGGTTTCTCATGCCTGTTTTCGACATAGGAAGATGCCCTTGAACCTGGAGATTTGGGACCCATGGGATGGGTACCATGCAGTATTACTTGAAAGGGTCTGCGTTGGCGCACCCAACCTCACCGAACCTCTCAGCCCCAAGAGTGTCCACCCTTATGTCTCAATCAGCTGTGGTTCTAGATATGGTCAATCCAGGTTGCATCACAGCCCCTGAACGAATTTTGTAAGAATTTCTCTCTCTTTCACTGTCTTTGTTTCACGGGTTTTGAAAAGTAATTTATTTTTACATTGGGGTTTAGCTGCTTTTCACGGCTGTGTTTATGCCGCTTTACACCCCCTTGACTCACTTACGGAGAGATATCAATACATTGGTTTGAAGATTCTTACTAGTCAGATATATTCTTGTGCGGTGAATAGGGGGTGTTGAGTCCAGTTCACTGAAAAATGAATAGGTCTTGTCTCTTACATATTGGGTTTATGGAACGGTATCGGAGCTAATTTGAAACCCTTGTTTTATGCATCACCCCACCTCACCTTTCCCTTTCAGCAGCCATAGTGTGTTTTCTAAACGTGTGACTCTGTTCTGTTTTGTAATTCAGTTCAAGTGTAGCGGTTTTTACATTCCCTCTCTAAGTGATATCTTATGATAAGTGTCTTTTTCTGTGTGACTTATTTCACTTAGAATCGTCGTACCTAAATCCACTCATCGTGCTGCTACTAGCCTTATGACGTGGATTTCATGGCTGAGTGATATTCCATTGTACATGAGGACCACAACTTCTTTATCCATTTTTCTCTTTCCTAGGATATTTAAGGTGTAATGAAGTGGGGGTTCTTGTCAACAGAGCAGCCCTAAACTTTGGGGTGCCTGTGTCTTGCTGATTTTTAGTTTTCCCAATTTATACGCCCATGAGTGGAAGTGCCCTATGCTCTACAAGCTGTGTTTTTTAGATGTTTCAGAACACACCGTACACTTCTCCAGAGTGGCTGTTGGCAATTTACATCCCTCCCATCAGCGTAGCAAGGCTCCCATTTCTCCATGGCCGGTCCTGCATTTCTGGTTTGGACACTTTTTTCCGCATGGCCCTTTTGCCCGCTGGGAAGCGAGACTTCTTTGGAGCGCTGATTGGCCTTTCCAGGTTGCTTGGTTGGCCAAAAAGGGCGTATGCGTTTTTTCCTGAATATTTTCAGGAAAAAACGCATACGCCCTTTTTGGCCAAGGGCATCATTGTCCACGTTTTGCCGCTTTTCATGTGCTTTCAAGGCGATTCGAATCTACCTCCTGAAATCTGTTTCCTGCAATTCTGCCTTGCTTTCAAAGCCTCTTCGTTGCCTTCCCTTAATATATTTGTGGACGAGAGGTATCATTTAAAACTCTGCAGGTTTGTGAATTGCAGTGCCCCTGAGCTCCATTTTTCAACTCGCTTTTTTGGGAGCTGGCCGCCAAAGCGCAGGATTGCTTCAGGCCCTCTTCTGGTTCTGGGGGGCAGGCTGAGCTTGTGCTTAATTCTTCTTCCTGATGGGAAAATAGAGTGACCTGTGCCTGTCCCAACACCTAGAGCTAGTCTCTCATTGGTTCCCCCTCTTCCCCTTCATCCTCAGGACAAATTGCAACCTGTACGGAACAGGAGGTTAAAGGTGCTGATTCTCCAAGGAGGGAGATGGCTAGTAAATCGGCTGGAATGGCGAACCCGAGCAAAGGAGATGAGAAATGAGGTGCGTTTTAGAAACCTTTCCCGATCACACGGTGTACCATCTTCTGGGTTTCTCATGCCTGTTTTCGACATAGGAAGATGCCCTTGAACCTGGAGATTTGGGACCCATGGGATGGGTACCATGCAGTATTACTTGAAAGGGTCTGCGTTGGCTCACCCAACCTCACCGAACCTCTCAGCCCCAAGAGTGTCCACCCTTATGTCTCAATCAGCTGTGGGTCTAGATATGGTCAATCCAGGTTGCATCACAGCCCCTGAACGAATTTTGTAAGAATTTCTCTCTCTTTCACTGTCTTTGTTTCACGGGTTTTGAAAAGTAATTTATTTTTATAATGGGGTTTAGCTGCTTTTCACGGCTGTGTTTATGCCGCTTTACACCCCCTTGACTCACTTACGGAGAGATATCAATACATAGGTTTGAAGATTCTTACTAGTCAGATATATTCTTGTGCGGTGAATAGGTGGTGTTGAGTCCAGTTCACTGAAAAAGGAATAGGTCTTGTCTCTTACATATTGGGTTTATGGAACGGTATCGGAGCTAATTTGAAACCCTTGTTTTATGCATCACCCCACCTCACCTTTCCCGTTCAGCAGCCATAGTGTGTTTTCTAAACGTGTGACTCTGTTCTGTTTTGTAATTCAGTTCAAGTGTAGCGGTTTTTACATTCCCTCTCTAAGTGATATCTTATGATAAGTGTCTTTTTCTGTGTGACTTATTTCACTTAGAATCGTCGTACCTAAATCCACTCATCGTGCTGCTACTAGCCTTATGACGTTGATTTCATGGCTGAGTGATATTCCATTGTACATGAGGACCACAGCTTCTTTATCCATTTTTCGCTTTCCTAGGATATTTAAGGTGTAATGAAGTGGGGGTTCTTGTCAACAGAGCAGCCCTAAACTTTAGGGTGCCTGTGTCTTGCTGATTTTTAGTTTTCCCAATTTATACGCCCATGAGTGGAAGTGCCCTATTCTCTCCAAGCTGTGTTTTTTAGATGTTTCAGAACACACCGTACACTTCTCCAGAGTGGCTGTTGGCAATTTACATCCCACCCATCAGCGTAGCAAGGCTCCCATTTCTCCATGGCCGGTCCTGCATTTCTGGTTTGGACACTTTTTTCCGCATGGCCCTTTTGCCCCCTGGGAAGCGAGACTTCTTTGGAGCGCTGATTGGCCTTTCCAGGTTGCTTGGTTGGCCAAAAAGGGCGTATGCGTTTTTTCCTGAATATATTCAGGAAAAAACGCATACGCCCTTTTTGGCCAAGGGCATCATTGTCCACGTTTTAACGCTTTTCATGTGCTTTCAAGGCGATTCGAATCTACCTCCTGAAATCTGTTTCCTGCAATTCTGCCTTGCTTTCAAAGCCTCTTCGTTGCCTTCCCTTAATATATTTGTGGACGAGAGGTATCATTTAAAACTCTGCAGGTTTGTGAATTGCAGTGCCCCTGAGCTCCATTTTTCAACTCGCTTTTTTGGGAGCTGGCCGCAAAAGCGCAGGATTGCTTCAGGCCCTCTTCTGGTTCTGGGGGGCAGGCTGAGCTTGTGCTTAATTCTTCTTCCTGATGGGAAAATAGAGTGACCTGTGCCTGTCCCAACACCTAGAGCTAGTCTCTCATTGGTTCCCCCTCTTCCCCTTCATCCTCAGGACAAATTGCAACCTGTACGGAACAGGAGGTTAAAGGTGCTGATTCTCCAAGGAGGGAGATGGCTAGTAAATCGGCTGGAATGGCGAACCCGAGCACAAGGAAATGAGAAATGAGGTGCGTTTTAGAAACCTTTCCCGATCACACGGTGTACCATCTTCTGGGTTTCTCATGTCTGTTTTCGACGTAGGAAGATGCCCTTGAACCTGGAGATTTGGGACCCATGGGATGGGTACCATGCAGTATTACTTGAAAGGGTCTGCGTTGGCTCACCCAACCTCACCGAACCTCTCAGCCCCAAGAGTGTCCACCCTTATGTCTCAATCAGCTGTGGTTCTAGATATGGTCAATCCAGGTTGCATCACAGCCCCTGAACGAATTTTGTAAGAATTTCTCTCTCTTTCACTGTCTTTGTTTCACGGGTTTTGAAAAGTAATTTATTTTTACATTGGGGTTTAGCTGCTTTTCACGGCTGTGTTTATGCCGCTTTACACCCCCTTGACTCACTTACGGAGAGATATCAATACATTGGTTTGAAGATTCTTACTAGTCAGATATATTCTTGTGCGGTGAATAGGGGGTGTTGAGTCCAGTTCACTGAAAAAGGAATAGGTCTTGTCTCTTACATATTGGGTTTATGGAACGGTATCGGAGCTAATTTGAAACCCTTGTTTTATGCATCACCCCACCTCACCTTTCCCTTTCAGCAGCCATAGTGTGTTTTCTAAACGTGTGACTCTGTTCTGTTTTGTAATTCAGTTCAAGTGTAGCGGTTTTTACATTCCCTCTCTAAGTGATATCTTATGATAAGTGTCTTTTTCTGTGTGACTTATTTCACTTAGAATCGTCGTACCTAAATCCACTCATCGTGCTGCTACTAGCCTTATGACGTGGATTTCATGGCTGAGTGATATTCCATTGTACATGAGGACCACAACTTCTTTATCCATTTTTCTCTTTCCTAGGATATTTAAGGTGTAATGAAGTGGGGGTTCTTGTCAACAGAGCAGCCCTAAACTTTGGGGTGGCTGTGTCTTGCTGATTTTTAGTTTTCCCAATTTATACGCCCATGAGTGGAAGTGCCCTATGCTCTCCAAGCTGTGTTTTTTAGATGTTTCAGAACACACCGTACACTTCTCCGGAGTGCCTGTTGGCAATTTACATCCCACCCATCAGCGTAGGAAGGCTCCCATTTCTCCATGGCCGGTCCTGCATTTCTGGTTTGGACACTTTTTTCCGCATGGCCCTTTTGCCCGCTGGGAAGCGAGACTTCTTTGGAGCACTGATTGGCCTTTCCAGGTTGCTAGGTTGGGCAAAAAGGGCGTATGCGTTTTTTCCTGAATATATTCAGGAAAAAACGCATACGCCCTTTTTGGCCAAGGGCATCATTGTCCACGTTCTGCCGCTTTTCATGTGCTTTCAAGGCGATTCGAATCTACCTCCTGAAATCTGTTTCCTGCAATTCTGCCTTGCTTTCAAAGCCTCTTCGTTGCCTTCCCTTAGTATATTTGTGGACGAGAGGTATCATTTAAAACTCTGCAGGTTTGTGAATTGCAGTGCCCCTGAGCTCCATTTTTCAACTCGCTTTTTTGGGAGCTGGCCGCAAAAGCGCAGGATTGCTTCAGGCCCTCTTCTGGTTCTGGGGGGCAGGCTGAGCTTGTGCTTAATTCTTCTTCCTGATGGGAAAATAGAGTGACCTGTGCCTGTCCCAACACCTAGAGCTAGTCTCTCATTGGTTCCCCCTCTTCCCCTTCATCCTCAGGACAAATTGCAACCTGTACGGAACAGGAGGTTAAAGGTGCTGATTCTCCAAGGAGGGAGATGGCTAGTAAATCGGCTGGAATGGCGAACCCGAGCAAAGGAGATGAGAAATGAGGTGCGTTTTAGAAACCTTTCCCGATCACACGGTGTACCATCTTCTGGGTTTCTCATGCCTGTTTTCGACATAGGAAGATGCCCTTGAACCTGGAGATTTGGGACCCATGGGATGGGTACCATGCAGTATTACTTGAAAGGGTCTGCGTTGGCGCACCCAACCTCACCGAACCTCTCAGCCCCAAGAGTGTCCACCCTTATGTCTCAATCAGCTGTGGTTCTAGATATGGTCAATCCAGGTTGCATCACAGCCCCTGAACGAATTTTGTAAGAATTTCTCTCTCTTTCACTGTCTTTGTTTCACGGGTTTTGAAAAGTAATTTATTTTTACATTGGGGTTTAGCTGCTTTTCACGGCTGTGTTTATGCCGCTTTACACCCCCTTGACTCACTTACGGAGAGATATCAATACATTGGTTTGAAGATTCTTACTAGTCAGATATATTCTTGTGCGGTGAATAGGGGGTGTTGAGTCCAGTTCACTGAAAAATGAATAGGTCTTGTCTCTTACATATTGGGTTTATGGAACGGTATCGGAGCTAATTTGAAACCCTTGTTTTATGCATCACCCCACCTCACCTTTCCCTTTCAGCAGCCATAGTGTGTTTTCTAAACGTGTGACTCTGTTCTGTTTTGTAATTCAGTTCAAGTGTAGCGGTTTTTACATTCCCTCTCTAAGTGATATCTTATGATAAGTGTCTTTTTCTGTGTGACTTATTTCACTTAGAATCGTCGTACCTAAATCCACTCATCGTGCTGCTACTAGCCTTATGACGTGGATTTCATGGCTGAGTGATATTCCATTGTACATGAGGACCACAACTTCTTTATCCATTTTTCTCTTTCCTAGGATATTTAAGGTGTAATGAAGTGGGGGTTCTTGTCAACAGAGCAGCCCTAAACTTTGGGGTGCCTGTGTCTTGCTGATTTTTAGTTTTCCCAATTTATACGCCCATGAGTGGAAGTGCCCTATGCTCTACAAGCTGTGTTTTTTAGATGTTTCAGAACACACCGTACACTTCTCCAGAGTGGCTGTTGGCAATTTACATCCCTCCCATCAGCGTAGCAAGGCTCCCATTTCTCCATGGCCGGTCCTGCATTTCTGGTTTGGACACTTTTTTCCGCATGGCCCTTTTGCCCGCTGGGAAGCGAGACTTCTTTGGAGCGCTGATTGGCCTTTCCAGGTTGCTTGGTTGGCCAAAAAGGGCGTATGCGTTTTTTCCTGAATATTTTCAGGAAAAAACGCATACGCCCTTTTTGGCCAAGGGCATCATTGTCCACGTTTTGCCGCTTTTCATGTGCTTTCAAGGCGATTCGAATCTACCTCCTGAAATCTGTTTCCTGCAATTCTGCCTTGCTTTCAAAGCCTCTTCGTTGCCTTCCCTTAATATATTTGTGGACGAGAGGTATCATTTAAAACTCTGCAGGTTTGTGAATTGCAGTGCCCCTGAGCTCCATTTTTCAACTCGCTTTTTTGGGAGCTGGCCGCAAAAGCGCAGGATTGCTTCAGGCCCTCTTCTGGTTCTGGGGGGCAGGCTGAGCTTGTGCTTAATTCTTCTTCCTGATGGGAAAATAGAGTGACCTGTGCCTGTCCCAACACCTAGAGCTAGTCTCTCATTGGTTCCCCCTCTTCCCCTTCATCCTCAGGACAAATTGCAACCTGTACGGAACAGGAGGTTAAAGGTGCTGATTCTCCAAGGAGGGAGATGGCTAGTAAATCGGCTGGAATGGCGAACCCGAGCAAAGGAGATGAGAAATGAGGTGCGTTTTAGAAACCTTTCCCGATCACACGGTGTACCATCTTCTGGGTTTCTCATGCCTGTTTTCGACATAGGAAGATGCCCTTGAACCTGGAGATTTGGGACCCATGGGATGGGTACCATGCAGTATTACTTGAAAGGGTCTGCGTTGGCTCACCCAACCTCACCGAACCTCTCAGCCCCAAGAGTGTCCACCCTTATGTCTCAATCAGCTGTGGGTCTAGATATGGTCAATCCAGGTTGCATCACAGCCCCTGAACGAATTTTGTAAGAATTTCTCTCTCTTTCACTGTCTTTGTTTCACGGGTTTTGAAAAGTAATTTATTTTTATATTGGGGTTTAGCTGCTTTTCACGGCTGTGTTTATGCCGCTTTACACCCCCTTGACTCACTTACGGAGAGATATCAATACATAGGTTTGAAGATTCTTACTAGTCAGATATATTCTTGTGCGGTGAATAGGTGGTGTTGAGTCCAGTTCACTGAAAAAGGAATAGGTCTTGTCTCTTACATATTGGGTTTATGGAACGGTATCGGAGCTAATTTGAAACCCTTGTTTTATGCATCACCCCACCTCACCTTTCCCGTTCAGCAGCCATAGTGTGTTTTCTAAACGTGTGACTCTGTTCTGTTTTGTAATTCAGTTCAAGTGTAGCGGTTTTTACATTCCCTCTCTAAGTGATATCTTATGATAAGTGTCTTTTTCTGTGTGACTTATTTCACTTAGAATCGTCGTACCTAAATCCACTCATCGTGCTGCTACTAGCCTTATGACGTTGATTTCATGGCTGAGTGATATTCCATTGTACATGAGGACCACAGCTTCTTTATCCATTTTTCGCTTTCCTAGGATATTTAAGGTGTAATGAAGTGGGGGTTCTTGTCAACAGAGCAGCCCTAAACTTTAGGGTGCCTGTGTCTTGCTGATTTTTAGTTTTCCCAATTTATACGCCCATGAGTGGAAGTGCCCTATGCTCTCCAAGCTGTGTTTTTTAGATGTTTCAGAACACACCGTACACTTCTCCAGAGTGGCTGTTGGCAATTTACATCCCACCCATCAGCGTAGCAAGGCTCCCATTTCTCCATGGCCGGTCCTGCATTTCTGGTTTGGACACTTTTTTCCGCATGGCCCTTTTGCCCCCTGGGAAGCGAGACTTCTTTGGAGCGCTGATTGGCCTTTCCAGGTTGCTTGGTTGGCCAAAAAGGGCGTATGCGTTTTTTCCTGAATATATTCAGGAAAAAACGCATACGCCCTTTTTGGCCAAGGGCATCATTGTCCACGTTTTAACGCTTTTCATGTGCTTTCAAGGCGATTCGAATCTACCTCCTGAAATCTGTTTCCTGCAATTCTGCCTTGCTTTCAAAGCCTCTTCGTTGCCTTCCCTTAATATATTTGTGGACGAGAGGTATCATTTAAAACTCTGCAGGTTTGTGAATTGCAGTGCCCCTGAGCTCCATTTTTCAACTCGCTTTTTTGGGAGCTGGCCGCAAAAGCGCCGGATTGCTTCAGGCCCTCTTCTGGTTCTGGGGGGCAGGCTGAGCTTGTGCTTAATTCTTCTTCCTGATGGGAAAATAGAGTGACCTGTGCCTGTCCCAACACCTAGAGCTAGTCTCTCATTGGTTCCCCCTCTTCCCCTTCATCCTCAGGACAAATTGCAACCTGTACGGAACAGGAGGTTAAAGGTGCTGATTCTCCAAGGAGGGAGATGGCTAGTAAATCGGCTGGAATGGCGAACCCGAGCAAAGGAGATGAGAAATGAGGTGCGTTTTAGAAACCTTTCCCGATCACACGGTGTACCATCTTCTGGGTTTCTCATGTCTGTTTTCGACGTAGGAAGATGCCCTTGAACCTGGAGATTTGGGACCCATGGGATGGGTACCATGCAGTATTACTTGAAAGGGTCTGCGTTGGCTCACCCAACCTCACCGAACCTCTCAGCCCCAAGAGTGTCCACCCTTATGTCTCAATCAGCTGTGGTTCTAGATATGGTCAATCCAGGTTGCATCACAGCCCCTGAACGAATTTTGTAAGAATTTCTCTCTCTTTCACTGTCTTTGTTTCACGGGTTTTGAAAAGTAATTTATTTTTACATTGGGGTTTAGCTGCTTTTCACGGCTGTGTTTATGCCGCTTTACACCCCCTTGACTCACTTACGGAGAGATATCAATACATTGGTTTGAAGATTCTTACTAGTCAGATATATTCTTGTGCGGTGAATAGGGGGTGTTGAGTCCAGTTCACTGAAAAAGGAATAGGTCTTGTCTCTTACATATTGGGTTTATGGAACGGTATCGGAGCTAATTTGAAACCCTTGTTTTATGCATCACCCCACCTCACCTTTCCCTTTCAGCAGCCATAGTGTGTTTTCTAAACGTGTGACTCTGTTCTGTTTTGTAATTCAGTTCAAGTGTAGCGGTTTTTACATTCCCTCTCTAAGTGATATCTTATGATAAGTGTCTTTTTCTGTGTGACTTATTTCACTTAGAATCGTCGTACCTAAATCCACTCATCGTGCTGCTACTAGCCTTATGACGTGGATTTCATGGCTGAGTGATATTCCATTGTACATGAGGACCACAACTTCTTTATCCATTTTTCTCTTTCCTAGGATATTTAAGGTGTAATGAAGTGGGGGTTCTTGTCAACAGAGCAGCCCTAAACTTTGGGGTGGCTGTGTCTTGCTGATTTTTAGTTTTCCCAATTTATACGCCCATGAGTGGAAGTGCCCTATGCTCTCCAAGCTGTGTTTTTTAGATGTTTCAGAACACACCGTACACTTCTCCGGAGTGCCTGTTGGCAATTTACATCCCACCCATCAGCGTAGGAAGGCTCCCATTTCTCCATGGCCGGTCCTGCATTTCTGGTTTGGACACTTTTTTCCGCATGGCCCTTTTGCCCGCTGGGAAGCGAGACTTCTTTGGAGCACTGATTGGCCTTTCCAGGTTGCTAGGTTGGCCAAAAAGGGCGTATGCGTTTTTTCCTGAATATATTCAGGAAAAAACGCATACGCCCTTTTTGGCCAAGGGCATCATTGTCCACGTTCTGCCGCTTTTCATGTGCTTTCAAGGCGATTCGAATCTACCTCCTGAAATCTGTTTCCTGCAATTCTGCCTTGCTTTCAAAGCCTCTTCGTTGCCTTCCCTTAGTATATTTGTGGACGAGAGGTATCATTTAAAACTCTGCAGGTTTGTGAATTGCAGTGCCCCTGAGCTCCATTTTTCAACTCGCTTTTTTGGGAGCTGGCCGCAAAAGCGCAGGATTGCTTCAGGCCCTCTTCTGGTTCTGGGGGGCAGGCTGAGCTTGTGCTTAATTCTTCTTCCTGATGGGAAAATAGAGTGACCTGTGCCTGTCCCAACACCTAGAGCTAGTCTCTCATTGGTTCCCCCTCTTCCCGTTCATCCTCAGGACAAATTGCAACCTGTACGGAACAGGAGGTTAAAGGTGCTGATTCTCCAAGGAGGGAGATGGCTAGTAAATCGGCTGGAATGGCGAACCCGAGCAAAGGAGATGAGAAATGAGGTGCGTTTTAGAAACCTTTCCCGATCACACGGTGTACCATCTTCTGGGTTTCTCATGCCTGTTTTCGACGTAGGAAGATGCCCTTGAACCTGGAGATTTGGGACCCATGGGATGGGTACCATGCAGTATTACTTGAAAGGGTCTGCGTTGGCTCACCCAACCTCACCGAACCTCTCAGCCCCAAGAGTGTCCACCCTTATGTCTCAATCAGCTGTGGGTCTACATATGGTCAATCCAGGTTGCATCACAGCCCCTGAACGAATTTTGTAAGAATTTCTCTCCCTTTCACTGTCTTTGTTTCACGGGTTTTGAAAAGTAATTTATTTTTACATTGGGGTTTAGCTGCTTTTCACGGCTGTGTTTATGCCGCTTTACACCCCCTTGACTCACTTACGGAGAGATATCTATACATTGGTTTGAAGATTCTTACTAGTCAGATATATTCTTGTGCGGTGAATACGGGGTGTTGAGTCCAGTTCACTGAAAAAGGAATAGGTCTTGTCTCTTACATATTGGGTTTATGGAACGGTATCGGAGCTAATTTGAAACCCTTGTTTTATGCATCACCCCACCTCACCTTTCCCTTTCAGCAGCCATAGTGTGTTTTCTAAACGTGTGACTCTGTTCTGTTTTGTAATTCAGTTCAAATGTAGCGGTTTTTACATTCCCTCTCTAAGTGATATCTTATGATAAGTGTCTTTTTCTGTGTGACTTATTTCACTTAGAATCCTCGTACCTAAATCCACTCATCGTGCTGCTACTAGCCTTATGACGTTGATTTCATGGCTGAGTGATATTCCATTGTACATGAGGACCACAACTTCTTTATCCATTTTTCGCTTTCCTAGGATATTTAAGGTGTAATGAAGTGGGGGTTCTTGTCAACAGAGCAGCCCTAAACTTTGGGGTGCCTGTGTCTTGCTGATTTTAGTTTTCCCAATTTATACGCCCATGAGTGGAAGTGCCCTATGCTCTCCAAGCTGTGTTTTTTTAGATGTTTCAGAACACACCGTACACTTCTCCAGAGTGGCTGTTGGCAATTTACATCCCACCCATCAGCGTAGCAAGGCTCCCATTTCTCCATGGCCGGTCCTGCATTTCTGGTTTGGACACTTTTTTCCGCATGGCCCTTTTGCCCGCTGGGAAGCGAGACTTCTTTGGAGCACTGATTGGCCTTTCCAGGTTGCTTGGTTGGCCAAAAAGGGCGTATGCGTTTTTTCCTGAATATATTCAGGAAAAAACGCATACGCCCTTTTTGGCCAAGGGCATCATTGTCCACGTTTTGCCGCTTTTCATGTGCTTTCAAGGCGATTCGAATCTACCTCCTGAAATCTGTTTCCTGCAATTCTGCCTTGCTTTCAAAGCCTCTTCGTTGCCTTCCCTTAGTATATTTGTGGACGAGAGGTATCATTTAAAACTCTGCAGGTTTGTGAATTGCAGTGCCCCTGAGCTCCATTTTTCAACTCGCTTTTTTGGGAGCTGGCCGCAAAAGCGCAGGATTGCTTCAGGCCCTCTTCTGGTTCTGGGGGGCAGGCTGAGCTTGTGCTTAATTCTTCTTCCTGATGGGAAAATAGAGTGACCTGTGCCTGTCCCAACACCTAGAGCTAGTCTCTCATTGGTTCCCCCTCTTCCCGTTCATCCTCAGGACAAATTGCAACCTGTACGGAACAGGAGGTTAAAGGTGCTGATTCTCCAAGGAGGGAGATGGCTAGTAAATCGGCTGGAATGGCGAACCCAAGCAAAGGAGATGAGAAATGAGGTGCGTTTTAGAAACCTTTCCCGATCACACGGTGTACCATCTTCTGGGTTTCTCATGCCTGTTTTCGACGTAGGAAGATGCCCTTGAACCTGGAGATTTGGGACCCATGGGATGGGTACCATGCAGTATTACTTGAAAGGGTCTGCGTTGGCTCACCCAACCTCACTGAACCTCTCAGCCCCAAGAGTGTCCACCCTTATGTCTCAATCAGCTGTGGGTCTAGATATGGTCAATCCAGGTTGCATCACAGCCCCTGAACGAATTTTGTAAGAATTTCTCTCTCTTTCACTGCCTTTGTTTCACGGGTTTTGAAAAGTAATTTATTTTTATAATGGGGTTTAGCTGCTTTTCACGGTTGTGTTTATGCCGCTTTACACACCCTTGACTCACTTACGGAGATATATCAATACATAGGTTTGAAGATTCTTCCTAGTCAGATATATTCTTGTGCGGTGAATAGGGGGTGTTGAGTCCAGTTCACTGAGCAAGGAGTAGGTCTTGTCTATTACATATTGGGTTTATAGAACGGTATCTGAGCTAATTTGAAACCCTTGTTTTATGCATCACCCCACCTCACCTTGCCCGTTCAGCAGCCATAGTGTGTTTTCTAAACGTGTGACTCTGTTCTGTTTTGTAATTCAGTTCAAGTGTAGCGGGTTTTACATTCCCTCTCTAAGTGATATCTTATGATAAGTGTCTTTTTCTGTGTGACTTATTTCACTTAGAATCGTCGTACCTAAATCCACTCATCGTGCTGCTACTAGCCTTATGACGTTGATTTCATGGCTGAGTGATATTCCATTGTACATGAGGACCACAACTTCTTTATCCATTTTTCGCTTTCCTAGGATATTTAAGGTGTAATGAAGTGGGGGTTCTTGTCAACAGAGCAGCCCTAAACTTTGGGGTGCCTGTGTCTTGCTGATTTTTAGTTTTCCCAATTTATACGCCCATGAGTGGAAGTGCCCTATGCTCTCCAAGCTGTGTTTTTTAGATGTTTCAGAACACACCGTACACTTCTCCAGAGTGGCTGTTGGCAATTTACATCCCACCCATCAGCGTAGCAAGGCTCCCATTTCTCCATGGCCGGTCCTGCATTTCTGGTTTGGACACTTTTTTCCGCATGGCCCTTTTGCCCGCTGGGAAGCGAGACTTATTTGGAGCGCTGATTGGCCTTTCCAGGTTGCTTGGTTGGCCAAAAAGGGCGTATGCGTTTTTTCCTGAATATATTCAGGAAAAAACGCATACGCCCTTTTTGGCCAAGGGCATCATTTTCCACGTTTTGCCGCTTTTCATGTGCTTTCAAGGCGATTCGAATCTACCTCCTGAAATCTGTTTCCTGCAATTCTGCCTTGCTTTCAAAGCCTCTTCGTTGCCTTCCCTTAGTATATTTGTGGACGAGAGGTATCATTTAAAACTCTGCAGGTTTGTGAATTGCAGTGCCCCTGAGCTCCATTTTTCAACTCGCTTTTTTGGGAGCTGGCCGCAAAAGCGCCGGATTGCTTCAGGCCCTCTTCTGGTTCTGGGGGGCAGGCTGAGCTTGTGCTTAATTCTTCTTCCTGATGGGAAAATAGAGTGACCTGTGCCTGTCCCAACACCTAGAGCTAGTCTCTCATTGGTTCCCCCTCTTCCCGTTCATCCTCAGGACAAATTGCAACCTGTACGGAACAGGAGGTTAAAGGTGCTGATTCTCCAAGGAGGGAGATGGCTAGTAAATCGGCTGGAATGGCGAACCCGAGCAAAGGAGATGAGAAATGAGGTGCGTTTTAGAAACCTTTCCCGATCACACGGTGTACCATCTTCTGGGTTTCTCATGCCTGTTTTCGACGTAGGAAGATGCCCTTGAACCTGGAGATTTGGGACCCATGGGATGGGTACCATGCAGTATTACTTGAAAGGGTCTGCGTTGGCTCACCCAACCTCACCGAACCTCTCAGCCCCAAGAGTGTCCACCCTTATGTCTCAATCAGCTGTGGGTCTAGATATGGTCAATCCAGGTTGCATCACAGCCCCTGAACGAATTTTGTAAGAATTTCTCTCTCTTTCACTGCCTTTGTTTCACGGGTTTTGAAAAGTAATTTATTTTTATATTGGGGTTTAGCTGCTTTTCACGGTTGTGTTTATGCCGCTTTACACACCCTTGACTCACTTACGGAGATATATCAATACATAGGTTTGAAGATTCTTCCTAGTCAGATATATTCTTGTGCGGTGAATAGGGGGTGTTGAGTCCAGTTCACTGAGCAAGGAGTAGGTCTTGTCTATTACATATTGGGTTTATAGAACGGTATCTGAGCTAATTTGAAACCCTTGTTTTATGCATCACCCCACCTCACCTTGCCCGTTCAGCAGCCATAGTGTGTTTTCTAAACGTGTGACTCTGTTCTGTTTTGTAATTCAGTTCAAGTGTAGCGGGTTTTACATTCCCTCTCTAAGTGATATCTTATGATAAGTGTCTTTTTCTGTGTGACTTATTTCACTTAGAATCGTCGTACCTAAATCCACTCATCGTGCTGCTACTAGCCTTATGACGTTGATTTCATGGCTGAGTGATATTCCATTGTACATGAGGACCACAACTTCTTTATCCATTTTTCGCTTTCCTAGGATATTTAAGGTGTAATGAAGTGGGGGTTCTTGTCAACAGAGCAGCCCTAAACTTGGGGTGCCTGTGTCTTGCTGATTTTTAGTTTTCCCAATTTATACGCCATGAGTGGAAGTGCCCTATGCTCTCCAAGCTGTGTTTTTTAGATGTTTCAGAACACACCGTACACTTCTCCAGAGTGGCTGTTGGCAATTTACATCCCACCCATCAGCGTAGCAAGGCTCCCATTTCTCCATGGCCGGTCCTGCATTTCTGGTTTGGACACTTTTTTCCGCATGGCCCTTTTGCCCGCTGGGAAGCGAGACTTCTTTGGAGCGCTGATTGGCCTTTCCAGGTTGCTTGGTTGGCCAAAAAGGGCGTATGCGTTTTTTCCTGAATATATTCAGGAAAAAACGCATACGCCCTTTTTGGCCAAGGGCATCATTGTCCACGTTTTGCCGCTTTTCATGTGCTTTCAAGGCGATTCGAATCTACCTCCTGAAATCTGTTTCCTGCAATTCTGCCTTGCTTTCAAAGCCTCTGCGTTGCCTTCACTTAGTATATTTGTGGACGAGAGGTATCATTTAAAACTCTGCAGGTTTGTGAATTGCAGTGCCCCTGAGCTCCATTTTTCAACTCGCTTTTTTGGGAGCTGGCCGCAAAAGCGCAGGATTGCTTCAGGCCCTCTTCTGGTTCTGGGGGGCAGGCTGAGCTTGTGCTTAATTCTTCTTCCTGATGGGAAAATAGAGTGACCTGTGCCTGTCCCAACACCTAGAGCTAGTCTCTCATTGGTTCCCCCTCTTCCCGTTCATCCTCAGGACAAATTGCAACCTGTACGGAACACGAGGTTAAAGGTGCTGATTCTCCAAGGAGGGAGATTGCTAATAAATCGGCTGGAATGGCGAACCCGAGCAAAGGAGATGAGAAATGAGGTGCGTTTTAGAAACCTTTCCCGATCACACGGTGTACCATCTTCTGGGTTTCTCATGCCTGTTTTCGACGTAGGAAGATGCCCTTGAACCTGGAGATTTGGGACCCATGGGATGGGTACCATGCAGTATTACTTGAAAGGGTCTGCGTTGGCTCACCCAACCTCACCGAACCTCTCAGCCCCAAGAGTGTCCACCCTTATGTCTCAATCAGCTGTGGGTCTAGATATGGTCAATCCAGGTTGCATCACAGCCCCTGAACGAATTTTGTAAGAATTTCTCTCTCTTTCACTGCCTTTGTTTCATGGGTTTTGAAAAGTAATTTATTTTTATAATGGGGTTTAGCTGCTTTTCACGGTTGTGTTTATGCCGCTTTACACACCCTTGACTCACTTACGGAGATATATCAATACATAGGTTTGAAGATTCTTCCTAGTCAGATATATTCTTGTGCGGTGAATAGGGGGTGTTGAGTCCAGTTCACTGAGCAAGGAGTAGGTCTTGTCTATTACATATTGGGTTTATAGAACGGTATCTGAGCTAATTTGAAACCCTTGTTTTATGCATCACCCCACCTCACCTTGCCCGTTCAGCAGCCATAGTGTGTTTTCTAAACGTGTGACTCTGTTCTGTTTTGTAATTCAGTTCAAGTGTAGCGGGTTTTACATTCCCTCTCTAAGTGATATCTTATGATAAGTGTCTTTTTCTGTGTGACTTATTTCACTTAGAATCGTCGTACCTAAATCCACTCATCGTGCTGCTACTAGCCTTATGACGTTGATTTCATGGCTGAGTGATATTCCATTGTACATGAGGACCACAACTTCTTTATCCATTTTTCGCTTTCCTAGGATATTTAAGGTGTAATGAAGTGGGGGTTCTTGTCAACAGAGCAGCCCTAAACTTTGGGGTGCCTGTGTCTTGCTGATTTTTAGTTTTCCCAATTTATACGCCCATGAGTGGAAGTGCCCTATGCTCTCCAAGCTGTGTTTTTTAGATGTTTCAGAACACACCGTACACTTCTCCAGAGTGGCTGTTGGAAATTTACATCCCACCCATCAGCGTAGCAAGGCTCCCATTTCTCCATGGCCGGTCCTGCATTTCTGGTTTGGACACTTTTTTCCGCATGGCCCTTTTGCCCGCTGGGAAGCGAGACTTCTTTGGAGCGCTGATTGGCCTTTCCAGGTTGCTTGGTTGGCCAAAAAGGGCGTATGCGTTTTTTCCTGAATATATTCAGGAAAAAACGCATACGCCCTTTTTGGCCAAGGGCATCATTGTCCACGTTTTGCCGCTTTTCATGTGCTTTCAAGGCGATTCGAATCTACCTCCTGAAATCTGTTTCCTGCAATTCTGCCTTGCTTTCAAAGCCTCTTCGTTGCCTTCCCTTAGTATATTTGTGGACGAGAGGTATCATTTAAAACTCTGCAGGTTTGTGAATTGCAGTGCCCCTGAGCTCCATTTTTCAACTCGCTTTTTTGGGAGCTGGCCGCAAAAGCGCAGGATTGCTTCAGGCCCTCTTCTGGTTCTGGGGGGCAGGCTGAGCTTGTGCTTAATTCTTCTTCCTGATGGGAAAATAGAGTGACCTGTGCCTGTCCCAACACCTAGAGCTAGTCTCTCATTGGTTCCCCCTCTTCCCGTTCATCCTCAGGACAAATTGCAACCTGTACGGAACAGGAGGTTAAAGGTGCTGATTCTCCAAGGAGGGAGATGGCTAGTAAATCGGCTGGAATGGCGAACCCGAGCAAAGGAGATGAGAAATGAGGTGCGTTTTAGAAACCTTTCCCGATCACACGGTGTACCATCTTCTGGGTTTCTCATGCCTGTTTTCGACGTAGGAAGATGCCCTTGAACCTGGAGATTTGGGACCCATGGGATGGGTACCATGCAGTATTACTTGAAAGGGTCTGCGTTGGCTCACCCAACCTCACCGAACCTCTCAGCCCCAAGAGTGTCCACCCTTATGTCTCAATCAGCTGTGGGTCTAGATATGGTCAATCCAGGTTGCATCACAGCCCCTGAACGAATTTTGTAAGAATTTCTCTCTCTTTCACTGCCTTTGTTTCACGGGTTTTGAAAAGTAATTTATTTTTATAATGGGGTTTAGCTGCTTTTCACGGTTGTGTTTATGCCGCTTTACACACCCTTGACTCACTTACGGAGATATATCAATACATAGGTTTGAAGATTCTTCCTAGTCAGATATATTCTTGTGCGGTGAATAGGGGGTGTTGAGTCCAGTTCACTGAGCAAGGAGTAGGTCTTGTCTATTACATATTGGGTTTATAGAACGGTATCTGAGCTAATTTGAAACCCTTGTTTTATGCATCACCCCACCTCACCTTGCCCGTTCAGCAGCCATAGTGTGTTTTCTAAACGTGTGACTCTGTTCTGTTTTGTAATTCAGTTCAAGTGTAGTGGGTTTTACATTCCCTCTCTAAGTGATATCTTATGATAAGTGTCTTTTTCTGTGTGACTTATTTCACTTAGAATCCTCGTACCTAAATCCACTCATCGTGCTGCTACTAGCCTTATGACGTTGATTTCATGGCTGAGTGATATTCCATTGTACATGAGGACCACAACTTCTTTATCCATTTTTCGCTTTCCTAGGATATTTAAGGTGTAATGAAGTGGGGGTTCTTGTCAACAGAGCAGCCCTAAACTTTGGGGTGCCTGTGTCTTGCTGATTTTTAGTTTTCCCAATTTATACGCCCATGAGTGGAAGTGCCCTATGCTCTCCAAGCTGTGTTTTTTAGATGTTTCAGAACACACCGTACACTTCTCCAGAGTGGCTGTTGGCAATTTACATCCCACCCATCAGCGTAGCAAGGCTCCCATTTCTCCATGGCCGGTCCTGCATTTCTGGTTTGGACACTTTTTTCCGCATGGCCCTTTTGCCCGCTGGGAAGCGAGACTTCTTTGGAGCGCTGATTGGCCTTTCCAGGTTGCTTGGTTGGCCAAAAAGGGCGTATGCGTTTTTTCCTGAATATATTCAGGAAAAAACGCATACGCCCTTTTTGGCCAAGGGCATCATTGTCCACGTTTTGCCGCTTTTCATGTGCTTTCAAGGCGATTCGAATCTACCTCCTGAAATCTGTTTCCTGCAATTCTGCCTTGCTTTCAAAGCCTCTTCGTTGCCTTCCCTTAGTATATTTGTGGACGAGAGGTATCATTTAAAACTCTGCAGGTTTGTGAATTGCAGTGCCCCTGAGCTCCATTTTTCAACTCGCTTTTTTGGGAGCTGGCCGCAAAAGCGCAGGATTGCTTCAGGCCCTCTTCTGGTTCTGGGGGGCAGGCTGAGCTTGTGCTTAATTCTTCTTCCTGATGGGAAAATAGAGTGACCTGTGCCTGTCCCAACACCTAGAGCTAGTCTCTCATTGGTTCCCCCTCTTCCCCTTCATCCTCAGGACAAATTGCAACCTGTACGGAACAGGAGGTTAAAGGTGCTGATTCTCCAAGGAGGGAGATGGCTAGTAAATCGGCTGGAATGGCGAACCCGAGCAAAGGAGATGAGAAATGAGGTGCGTTTTAGAAACCTTTCCCGATCACACGGTGTACCATCTTCTGGGTTTCTCATGCCTGTTTTCGACGTAGGAAGATGCCCTTGAACCTGGAGATTTGGGACCCATGGGATGGGTACCATGCAGTATTACTTGAAAGGGTCTGCGTTGGCTCACCCAACCTCACCGAACCTCTCAGCCCCAAGAGTGTCCACCCTTATGTCTCAATCAGCTGTGGGTCTAGATATGGTCAATCCAGGTTGCATCACAGCCCCTGAACGAATTTTGTAAGAATTTCTCTCTCTTTCACTGCCTTTGTTTCACGGGTTTTGAAAAGTAATTTATTTTTATAATGGGGTTTAGCTGCTTTTCATGGTTGTGTTTATGCCGCTTTACACACCCTTGACTCACTTACGGAGATATATCAATACATAGGTTTGAAGATTCTTACTAGTCAGATATATTCTTGTGCGGTGAATAGGGGGTGTTGAGTCCAGTTCACTGAGCAAGGAGTAGGTCTTGTCTATTACATATTGGGTTTATAGAACGGTATCTGAGCTAATTTGAAACCCTTGTTTTATGCATCACCCCACCTCACCTTGCCCGTTCAGCAGCCATAGTGTGTTTTCTAAACGTGTGACTCTGTTCTGTTTTGTAATTCAGTTCAAGTGTAGCGGGTTTTACATTCCCTCTCTAAGTGATATCTTATGATAAGTGTCTTTTTCTGTGTGACTTATTTCACTTAGAATCGTCGTACCTAAATCCACTCATCGTGCTGCTACTAGCCTTATGACGTTGATTTCATGGCTGAGTGATATTCCATTGTACATGAGGACCACAACTTCTTTATCCATTTTTCGCTTTCCTAGGATATTTAAGGTGTAATGAAGTGGGGGTTCTTGTCAACAGAGCAGCCCTAAACTTTGGGGTGCCTGTGTCTTGCTGATTTTTAGTTTTCCCAATTTATACGCCCATGAGTGGAAGTGCCCTATGCTCTCCAAGCTGTGTTTTTTAGATGTTTCAGAACACACCGTACACTTCTCCAGAGTGGCTGTTGGCAATTTACATCCCACCCATCAGCGTAGCAAGGCTCCCATTTCTCCATGGCCGGTCCTGCATTTCTGGTTTGGACACTTTTTTCCGCATGGCCCTTTTGCCCGCTGGGAAGCGAGACTTCTTTGGAGCGCTGATTGGCCTTTCCAGGTTGCTTGGTTGGCCAAAAAGGGCGTATGCGTTTTTTCCTGAATATATTCAGGAAAAAACGCATACGCCCTTTTTGGCCAAGGGCATCATTGTCCACGTTTTGCCGCTTTTCATGTGCTTTCAAGGCGATTCGAATCTACCTCCTGAAATCTGTTTCCTGCAATTCTGCCTTGCTTTCAAAGCCTCTTCGTTGCCTTCCCTTAGTATATTTGTGGACGAGAGGTATCATTTAAAACTCTGCAGGTTTGTGAATTGCAGTGCCCCTGAGCTCCATTTTTCAACTCGCTTTTTTGGGAGCTGGCCGCAAATGCGCAGGATTGCTTCAGGCCCTCTTCTGGTTCTGGGGGGCAGGCTGAGCTTGTGCTTAATTCTTCTTCCTGATGGGAAAATAGAGTGACCTGTGCCTGTCCCAACACCTAGAGCTAGTCTCTCATTGGTTCCCCCTCTTCCCGTTCATCCTCAGGACAAATTGCAACCTGTACGGAACAGGAGGTTAAAGGTGCTGATTCTCCAAGCAGGGAGATGGCTAGTAAATTGGCTGGAATGGCGAACCCGAGCAAAGGAGATGAGAAATGTGGTGCGTTTTAGAAACCTTTCCCGATCACACGGTGTACCATCTTCTGGGTTTCTCATGCCTGTTTTCGACGTAGGAAGATGCCCTTGAACCTGGAGATTTGGGACCCATGGGATGGGTACCATGCAGTATTACTTGAAAGGGTCTGCGTTGGCTCACCCAACCTCACCGAACCTCTCAGCCCCAAGAGTGTCCACCCTTATGTCTCAATCAGCTGTGGGTCTAGATATGGTCAATCCAGGTTGCATCACAGCCCCTGAACGAATTTTGTAAGAATTTCTCTCTCTTTCACTGCCTTTGTTTCACGGGTTTTGAAAAGTAATTTATTTTTATAATGGGGTTTAGCTGCTTTTCACGGTTGTGTTTATGCCGCTTTACACACCCTTGACTCACTTACGGAGATATATCAATACATAGGTTTGAAGATTCTTACTAGTCAGATATATTCTTGTGCGGTGAATAGGGGGTGTTGAGTCCAGTTCACTGAGCAAGGAGTAGGTCTTGTCTATTACATATTGGGTTTATGGAACGGTACCTGAGCTAATTTGAAACCCTTGTTTTATGCATCACCCCACCTCACCTTTCCCGTTCAGCAGCCATAGTGTGTTTCCTAAACGTGTGATTCTGTTCTGTTTTGTAATTCAGTTCAAGTGTAGCGGTTTTTACATTCCCTCTCTAAGTGGTATCTTATGATAAGTGTCTTTTTCTGTGTGACTTATTTCACTTAGAATCGTCGTACCTAAATCCACTCATCGTGCTGCTACTAGCCTTATGACGTGGATTTCATGGCTGAGTGATATTCCATTGTACATGAGGACCACAACTTCTTTATCCATTTTTCTCTTTCCTAGGATATTTAAGGTGTAATGAAGTGGGGGTTCTTGTCAACAGAGCAGCCCTAAACTTTGGGGTGCCTGTGTCTTGCTGATTTTTAGTTTTCCCAATTTATACGCCCATGAGTGGAAGTGCCCTATGCCCTCCAAGCTGTGTTTTTTAGATGTTTCAGAACACACCGTACACTTCTCCAGAGAGGCTGTTGGCAATTTACATCCCACCCATCAGCGTAGCAAGGCTCCCATTTCTCCATGGCCGGTCCTGCATTTCTGGTTTGGACACTTTTTTCCGCATGGACCTTTTGCCCGCTGGGAAGCGAGACTTCTTTGGAGCGCTGATTGGCCTTTCCAGGTTGCTTGGTTGGCCAAAAAGGGCGTATGCGTTTTTTCCTGAATATATTCAGGAAAAAACGCATACGCCTTTTTTGACCAAGGGCATCATTGTCCACGTTTTGCCGCTTTTCATGTGCTTTCAAGGCGATTCGAATCTACCTCCTGAAATCTGTTTCCTGCAATTCTGCCTTGCTTTCAAAGCCTCTTCGTTGCCTTCCCTTAATATATTTGTGGACGAGAGGTATCATTTAAAACTCTGCAGGTTTGTGAATTGCAGTGCCCCTGAGCTCCATTTTTCAACTCGCTTTTTTGGGAGCTGGCCGCAAAAGCGCAGGATTGCTTCAGGCCCTCTTCTGGTTCTGGGGGGCAGGCTGAGCTTGTGCTTAATTCTTCTTCCTGATGGGAAAATAGAGTGACCTGTGCCTGTCCCAACACCTAGAGCTAGTCTCTCATTGGTTCCCCCTCTTCCCCTTCATCCTCAGGACAAATTGCAACCTGTACGGAACAGGAGGTTAAAGGTGCTGATTCTCCAAGGAGGGAGATGGCTAGTAAATCGGCTGGAATGGCGAACCCGAGCAAAGGAGATGAGAAATGAGGTGCGTTTTAGAAACCTTTCCCGATCACACGGTGTACCATCTTCTGGGTTTCTCATGCCTGTTTTCGACGTAGGAAGATGCCCTTGAACCTGGAGATTTGAGACCCATGGGATGGGTACCATGCAGTATTACTTGAAAGGGTCTGCGTTGGCTCACCCAACCTCACCGAACCTCTCAGCCCCAAGAGTGTCCACCCTTATGTCTCAATCAGCTGTGGGTCTAGATATGGTCAATCCAGGTTGCATCACAGCCCCTGAACGAATTTTGTAAGAATTTCTCTCTCTTTCACTGCCTTTGTTTCACGGGTTTTGAAAAGTAATTTATTTTTATAATGGGGTTTAGCTGCTTTTCACGGTTGTGTTTATGCCGCTTTACACACCCTTGACTCACTTACGGAGATATATCAATACATAGGTTTGAAGATTCTTCCTAGTCAGATATATTCTTGTGCGGTGAATACGGGGTGTTGAGTCCAGTTCACTGAGCAAGGAGTAGGTCTTGTCTATTACATATTGGGTTTATAGAACGGTATCTGAGCTAATTTGAAACCCTTGTTTTATGCATCACCCCACCTCACCTTGCCCGTTCAGCAGCCATAGTGTGTTTTCTAAACGTGTGACTCTGTTCTGTTTTGTAATTCAGTTCAAGTGTAGTGGGTTTTACATTCCCTCTCTAAGTGATATCTTATGATAAGTGTCTTTTTCTGTGTGACTTATTTCACTTAGAATCGTCGTACCTAAATCCACTCATCGTGCTGCTACTAGCCTTATGACGTTGATTTCATGGCTGAGTGATATTCCATTGTACATGAGGACCACAACTTCTTTATCCATTTTTCGCTTTCCTAGGATATTTAAGGTGTAATGAAGTGGGGGTTCTTGTCAACAGAGCAGCCCTAAACTTTGGGGTGCCTGTGTCTTGCTGATTTTTAGTTTTCCCAATTTATACGCCCATGAGTGGAAGTGCCCTATGCTCTCCAAGCTGTGTTTTTTAGATGTTTCAGAACACACCGTACACTTCTCCAGAGTGGCTGTTGGCAATTTACATCCCACCCATCAGCGTAGCAAGGCTCCCATTTCTCCATGGCCGGTCCTGCATTTCTGGTTTGGACACTTTTTTCCGCATGGCCCTTTTGCCCGCTGGGAAGCGAGACTTCTTTGGAGCGCTGATTGGCCTTTCCAGGTTGCTTGGTTGGCCAAAAAGGGCGTATGCGTTTTTTCCTGAATATATTCAGGAAAAAACGCATACGCCCTTTTTGGCCAAGGGCATCATTGTCCACGTTTTGCCGCTTTTCATGTGCTTTCAAGGCGATTCGAATCTACCTCCTGAAATCTGTTTCCTGCAATTCTGCCTTGCTTTCAAAGCCTCTTCGTTGCCTTCCCTTAGTATATTTGTGGACGAGAGGTATCATTTAAAACTCTGCAGGTTTGTGAATTGCAGTGCCCCTGAGCTCCATTTTTCAACTCGCTTTTTTGGGAGCTGGCCGCAAAAGCGCAGGATTGCTTCAGGCCCTCTTCTGCTTCTGGGGGGCAGGCTGAGCTTGTGCTTAATTCTTCTTCCTGATGGGAAAATAGAGTGACCTGTGCCTGTCCCAACACCTAGAGCTAGTCTCTCATTGGTTCCCCCTCTTCCCGTTCATCCTCAGGACAAATTGCAACCTGTACGGAACAGGAGGTTAAAGGTGCTGATTCTCCAAGGAGGGAGATGGCTAGTAAATCGGCTGGAATGGCGAACCCGAGCAAAGGAGATGAGAAATGAGGTGCGTTTTAGAAACCTTTCCCGATCACACGGTGTACCATCTTCTGGGTTTCTCATGCCTGTTTTCGACGTAGGAAGATGCCCTTGAACCTGGAGATTTGGGACCCATGGGATGGGTACCATGCAGTATTACTTGAAAGGGTCTGCGTTGGCTCACCCAACCTCACCGAACCTCTCAGCCCCAAGAGTGTCCACCCTTATGTCTCAATCAGCTGTGGGTCTAGATATGGTCAATCCAGGTTGCATCACAGCCCCTGAATGAATTTTGTAAGAATTTCTCTCTCTTTCACTGCCTTTGTTTCACGGGTTTTGAAAAGTAATTTATTTTTATAATGGGGTTTAGCTGCTTTTCACGGTTGTGTTTATGCCGCTTTACACACCCTTGACTCACGTACGGAGATATATCAATACATAGGTTTGAAGATTCTTACTAGTCAGATATATTCTTGTGCGGTGAATAGGGGGTGTTGAGTCCAGTTCACTGAGCAAGGAGTAGGTCTTGTCTATTACATATTGGGTTTATAGAACGGTATCTGAGCTAATTTGAAACCCTTGTTTTATGCATCACCCCACCTCACCTTGCCCGTTCAGCAGCCATAGTGTGTTTTCTAAACGTGTGACTCTGTTCTGTTTTGTAATTCAGTTCAAGTGTAGCGGGTTTTACATTCCCTCTCTAAGTGATATCTTATGATAAGTGTCTTTTTCTGTGTGACTTATTTCACTTAGAATCGTCGTACCTAAATCCACTCATCGTGCTGCTACTAGCCTTATGACGTTGATTTCATGGCTGAGTGATATTCCATTGTACATGAGGACCACAACTTCTTTATCCATTTTTCGCTTTCCTAGGATATTTAAGGTGTAATGAAGTGGGGGTTCTTGTCAACAGAGCAGCCCTAAACTTTGGGGTGCCTGTGTCTTGCTGATTTTTAGTTTTCCCAATTTATACGCCCATGAGTGGAAGTGCCCTATGCTCTCCAAGCTGTGTTTTTTAGATGTTTCAGAACACACCGTACACTTCTCCAGAGTGGCTGTTGGCAATTTACATCCCACCCATCAGCGTAGCAAGGCTCCCATTTCTCCATGGCCGGTCCTGCATTTCGGGTTTGGACACTTTTTTCCGCATGGCCCTTTTGCCCGCTGGGAAGCGAGACTTCTTTGGAGCGCTGATTGGCCTTTCCAGGTTGCTTGGTTGGCCAAAAAGGGCGTATGCGTTTTTTCCTGAATATATTCAGGAAAAAACGCATACGCCCTTTTTGGCCAAGGGCATCATTGTCCACGTTTTGCCGCTTTTCATGTGCTTTCAAGGCGATTCGAATCTACCTCCTGAAATCTGTTTCCTGCAATTCTGCCTTGCTTTCAAAGCCTCTTCGTTGCCTTCCCTTAGTATATTTGTGGACGAGAGGTATCATTTAAAACTCTGCAGGTTTGTGAATTGCAGTGCCCCTGAGCTCCATTTTTCAACTCGCTTTTTTGGGAGCTGGCCGCAAATGCGCAGGATTGCTTCAGGCCCTCTTCTGGTTCTGGGGGGCAGGCTGAGCTTGTGCTTAATTCTTCTTCCTGATGGGAAAATAGAGTGACCTGTGCCTGTCCCAACACCTAGAGCTAGTCTCTCATTGGTTCCCCCTCTTCCCGTTCATCCTCAGGACAAATTGCAACCTGTACGGAACAGGAGGTTAAAGGTGCTGATTCTCCAAGGAGGGAGATGGCTAGTAAATTGGCTGGAATGGCGAACCCGAGCAAAGGAGATGAGAAATGTGGTGCGTTTTAGAAACCTTTCCCGATCACACGGTGTACCATCTTCTGGGTTTCTCATGCCTGTTTTCGACGTAGGAAGATGCCCTTGAACCTGGAGATTTGGGACCCATGGGATGGGTACCATGCAGTATTACTTGAAAGGGTCTGCGTTGGCTCACCCAACCTCACCGAACCTCTCAGCCCCAAGAGTGTCCACCCTTATGTCTCAATCAGCTGTGGGTCTAGATATGGTCAATCCAGGTTGCATCACAGCCCCTGAACGAATTTTGTAAGAATTTCTCTCTCTTTCACTGCCTTTGTTTCACGGGTTTTGAAAAGTAATTTATTTTTATAATGGGGTTTAGCTGCTTTTCACGGTTGTGTTTATGCCGCTTTACACACCCTTGACTCACTTACGGAGATATATCAATACATAGGTTTGAAGATTCTTACTAGTCAGATATATTCTTGTGCGGTGAATAGGGGGTGTTGAGTCCAGTTCACTGAGCAAGGAGTAGGTCTTGTCTATTACATATTGGGTTTATGGAACGGTACCTGAGCTAATTTGAAACCCTTGTTTTATGCATCACCCCACCTCACCTTTCCCGTTCAGCAGCCATAGTGTGTTTCCTAAACGTGTGATTCTGTTCTGTTTTGTAATTCAGTTCAAGTGTAGCGGTTTTTACATTCCCTCTCTAAGTGGTATCTTATGATAAGTGTCTTTTTCTGTGTGACTTATTTCACTTAGAATCGTCGTACCTAAATCCACTCATCGTGCTGCTACTAGCCTTATGACGTGGATTTCATGGCTGAGTGATATTCCATTGTACATGAGGACCACAACTTCTTTATCCATTTTTCTCTTTCCTAGGATATTTAAGGTGTAATGAAGTGGGGGTTCTTGTCAACAGAGCAGCCCTAAACTTTGGGGTGCCTGTGTCTTGCTGATTTTTAGTTTTCCCAATTTATACGCCCATGAGTGGAAGTGCCCTATGCCCTCCAAGCTGTGTTTTTTAGATGTTTCAGAACACACCGTACACTTCTCCAGAGAGGCTGTTGGCAATTTACATCCCACCCATCAGCGTAGCAAGGCTCCCATTTCTCCATGGCCGGTCCTGCATTTCTGGTTTGGACACTTTTTTCCGCATGGACCTTTTGCCCGCTGGGAAGCGAGACTTCTTTGGAGCGCTGATTGGCCTTTCCAGGTTGCTTGGTTGGCCAAAAAGGGCGTATGCGTTTTTTCCTGAATATATTCAGGAAAAAACGCATACGCCTTTTTTGACCAAGGGCATCATTGTCCACGTTTTGCCGCTTTTCATGTGCTTTCAAGGCGATTCGAATCTACCTCCTGAAATCTGTTTCCTGCAATTCTGCCTTGCTTTCAAAGCCTCTTCGTTGCCTTCCCTTAATATATTTGTGGACGAGAGGTATCATTTAAAACTCTGCAGGTTTGTGAATTGCAGTGCCCCTGAGCTCCATTTTTCAACTCGCTTTTTTGGGAGCTGGCCGCAAAAGCGCAGGATTGCTTCAGGCCCTCTTCTGGTTCTGGGGGGCAGGCTGAGCTTGTGCTTAATTCTTCTTCCTGATGGGAAAATAGAGTGACCTGTGCCTGTCCCAACACCTAGAGCTAGTCTCTCATTGGTTCCCCCTCTTCCCCTTCATCCTCAGGACAAATTGCAACCTGTACGGAACAGGAGGTTAAAGGTGCTGATTCTCCAAGGAGGGAGATGGCTAGTAAATCGGCTGGAATGGCGAACCCGAGCAAAGGAGATGAGAAATGAGGTGCGTTTTAGAAACCTTTCCCGATCACACGGTGTACCATCTTCTGGGTTTCTCATGCCTGTTTTCGACGTAGGAAGATGCCCTTGAACCTGGAGATTTGGGACCCATGGGATGGGTACCATGCAGTATTACTTGAAAGGGTCTGCGTTGGCTCACCCAACCTCACCGAACCTCTCAGCCCCAAGAGTGTCCACCCTTATGTCTCAATCAGCTGTGGGTCTAGATATGGTCAATCCAGGTTGCATCACAGCCCCTGAACGAATTTTGTAAGAATTTCTCTCTCTTTCACTGTCTTTGTTTCACGGGTTTTGAAAAGTAATTTATTTTCATAATGGGGTTTAGCTGCTTTTCACGGCTGTGTTTATGCCGCTTTACACCCCCTTGACTCACTTACGGAGAGATATCAATACATAGGTTTGAAGATTCTTCCTAGTCAGATATATTCTTGTGCGGTGAATAGGGGGTGTTGAGTCCAGTTCACTGAAAAAGGAATAGGTCTTGTCTCTTACATATTGGGTTTATGGAACGGTATCTGAGCTAATTTGAAACCCTTGTTTTATGCATCACCCCACCTCACCTTTCCCGTTCAGCAGCCATAGTGTGTTTTCTGAACGTGTGACTCTGTTCTGTTTTGTAATTCAGTTCAAGTGTAGCGGTTCTACATTCCCTCTAGAAGTGATATCTTATGATAAGTGTCTTTTTCTGTGTGACTTATTTCACTTAGAATCGTCGTACCTAAATCCACTCATCGTGCTGCTACTAGCCTTATGACGTTGATTTCCTGGCTGAGTGATATTCCATTGTACATGAGGACCACAACTTCTTTATCCATTTTTCTCTTTCCTAGGATATTTAAGGTGTAATGAAGTGGGGGTTCTTGTCAACAGAGCAGCCCTAAACTTTGGGGTGCCTGTGTCTTGCTGATTTTTAGTTTTCCCAATTTATACGCCCATGAGTGGAAGTGCCCTATGCCCTCCAAGCTGTGTTTTTTAGATGTTTCAGAACACACCGTACACTTCTCCAGAGAGGCTGTTGGCAATTTACATCCCACCCATCAGCGTAGCAAGGCTCCCATTTCTCCATGGCCGGTCCTGCATTTCTGGTTTGGACACTTTTTTCCGCATGGACCTTTTGCCCGCTGGGAAGCGAGACTTCTTTGGAGCGCTGATTGGCCTTTCCAGGTTGCTTGGTTGGCCAAAAAGGGCGTATGCGTTTTTTCCTGAATATATTCAGGAAAAAACGCATACGCCTTTTTTGACCAAGGGCATCATTGTCCACGTTTTGCCGCTTTTCATGTGCTTTCAAGGCGATTCGAATCTACCTCCTGAAATCTGTTTCCTGCAATTCTGCCTTGCTTTCAAAGCCTCTTCGTTGCCTTCCCTTAATATATTTGTGGACGAGAGGTATCATTTAAAACTCTGCAGGTTTGTGAATTGCAGTGCCCCTGAGCTCCATTTTTCAACTCGCTTTTTTGGGAGCTGGCCGCAAAAGCGCAGGATTGCTTCAGGCCCTCTTCTGGTTCTGGGGGGCAGGCTGAGCTTGTGCTTAATTCTTCTTCCTGATGGGAAAATAGAGTGACCTGTGCCTGTCCCAACACCTAGAGCTAGTCTCTCATTGGTTCCCCCTCTTCCCCTTCATCCTCAGGACAAATTGCAACCTGTACGGAACAGGAGGTTAAAGGTGCTGATTCTCCAAGGAGGGAGATGGCTAGTAAATCGGCTGGAATGGCGAACCCGAGCAAAGGAGATGAGAAATGAGGTGCGTTTTAGAAACCTTTCCCGATCACACGGTGTACCATCTTCTGGGTTTCTCATGCCTGTTTTCGACGTAGGAAGATGCCCTTGAACCTGGAGATTTGGGACCCATGGGATGGGTACCATGCAGTATTACTTGAAAGGGTCTGCGTTGGCTCACCCAACCTCACCGAACCTCTCAGCCCCAAGAGTGTCCACCCTTATGTCTCAATCAGCTGTGGGTCTAGATATGGTCAATCCAGGTTGCATCACAGCCCCTGAACGAATTTTGTAAGAATTTCTCTCTCTTTCACTGTCTTTGTTTCACGGGTTTTGAAAAGTAATTTATTTTCATAATGGGGTTTAGCTGCTTTTCACGGCTGTGTTTATGCCGCTTTACACCCCCTTGACTCACTTACGGAGAGATATCAATACATAGGTTTGAAGATTCTTCCTAGTCAGATATATTCTTGTGCGGTGAATAGGGGGTGTTGAGTCCAGTTCACTGAAAAAGGAATAGGTCTTGTCTCTTACATATTGGGTTTATGGAACGGTATCTGAGCTAATTTGAAACCCTTGTTTTATGCATCACCCCACCTCACCTTTCCCGTTCAGCAGCCATAGTGTGTTTTCTGAACGTGTGACTCTGTTCTGTTTTGTAATTCAGTTCAAGTGTAGCGGTTCTACATTCCCTCTAGAAGTGATATCTTATGATAAGTGTCTTTTTCTGTGTGACTTATTTCACTTAGAATCGTCGTACCTAAATCCACTCATCGTGCTGCTACTAGCCTTATGACGTTGATTTCCTGGCTGAGTGATATTCCATTGTACATGAGGACCACAACTTCTTTATCCATTTTTCTCTTTCCTAGGATATTTAAGGTGTAATGAAGTGGGGGTTTTTGTCAACAGAGCAGCCCTAAACTTTGGGGTGCCTGTGTCTTGCTGATTTTTAGTTTTCCCAATTTATACGCCCATGAGTGGAAGTGCCCTATGCTCTCCAAGCTGTGTTTTTTAGATGTTTCAGAACACACCGTACACTTCTCCAGAGTGGCTGTTGGCAATTTACATCCCACCCATCAGCGTAGCAAGGCTCCCATTTCTCCATGGCCGGTCCTGCATTTCTGGTTTGGACACTTTTTTCCGCATGGCCCTTTTGCCCGCTGGGAAGCGAGACTTCTTTGGAGCGCTGATTGGCCTTTCCAGGTTGCTTGGTTGGCCAAAAAGGGCGTATGCGTTTTTTCCTGAATATATTCAGGAAAAAACGCATACGCCCTTTTTGGCCAAGGGCATCATTGTCCACGTTTTGCCGCTTTTCATGTGCTTTCAAGGCGATTCGAATCTACCTCCTGAAATCTGTTTCCTGCAATTCTGCCTTGCTTTCAAAGCCTCTTCGTTGCCTTCCCTTAATATATTTGTGGACGAGAGGTATCATTTAAAACTCTGCAGGTTTGTGAATTGCAGTGCCCCTGAGCTCCATTTTTCAACTCGCTTTTTTGGGAGCTGGCCGCAAAAGCGCAGGATTGCTTCAGGCCCTCTTCTGGTTCTGGGGGGCAGGCTGAGCTTGTGCTTAATTCTTCTTCCTGATGGGAAAATAGAGTGACCTGTGCCTGTCCCAACACCTAGAGCTAGTCTCTCATTGGTTCCCCCTCTTCCCGTTCATCCTCAGGACAAATTGCAACCTGTAAGGAACAGGAGGTTAAAGGTGCTGATTCTCCAAGGAGGGAGATGGCTAGTAAATCGGCTGGAATGGCGAACCCGAGCAAAGGAGATGAGAAATGAGGTGCGTTTTAGAAACCTTTCCCGATCACACGGTGTACCATCTTCTGGGTTTCTCATGCCTGTTTTCGACGTAGGAAGATGCCCTTGAACCTGGAGATTTGGGACCCATGGGATGGGTACCATGCAGTATTACTTGAAAGGGTCTGCGTTGGCTCACCCAACCTCACCGAACCTCTCAGCCCCAAGAGTGTCCACCCTTATGTCTCAATCAGCTGTGGGTCTAGATATGGTCAATCCAGGTTGCATCACAGCCCCTGAACGAATTTTGTAAGAATTTCTCTCTCTTTCACTGTCTTTGTTTCACGGGTTTTGAAAAGTAATTTATTTTTATAATGGGGTTTAGCTGCTTTTCACGGCTGTGTTTATGCCGCTTTACACCCCCTTGACTCACTTACGGAGAGATATCAATACATAGGTTTGAAGATTCTTCCTAGTCAGATATATTCTTGTGCGGTGAATAGGGGGTGTTGAGTCCAGTTCACTGAAAAAGGAATAGGTCTTGTCTCTTACATATTGGGTTTATGGAACGGTATCTGAGCTAATTTGACACCCTTGTTTTATGCATCACCCCACCTCACCTTTCCCGTTCAGCAGCCATAGTGTGTTTCCTAAACGTGTGACTCTGTTCTGTTTTGTAATTCAGTTCAAGTGTAGCGGTTTTTACATTCCCTCTCTAAGTGATATCTTATGATAAGTGTCTTTTTCTGTGTGACTTATTTCACTTAGAATCGTCGTACCTAAATCCTCTCATCGTGCTGCTACTAGCCTTATGACGTGGATTTCCTGGCTGAGTGATATTCCATTGTACATGAGGACCCCAACTTCTTTATCCATTTTTCTCTTTCCTAGGATATTTAAGGTGTAATGAAGTGGGGGTTCTTGTCAACAGAGCAGCCCTAAACTTTGGGGTGCCTGTGTCTTGCTGATTTTTAGTTTTCCCAATTTATACGCCCATGAGTGGAAGTGCCCTATGCTCTCCAAGCTGTGTTTTTTAGATGTTTCAGAACACACCGTACACTTCTCCAGAGTGGCTGTTGGCAATTTACATCCCACCCATCAGCGTAGCAAGGCTCCCATTTCTCCATGGCCGGTCCTGCATTTCTGGTTTGGACACTGTTTTCCGCATGGCCCTTTTGCCCGCTGGGAAGCGAGACTTCTTTGGAGCGCTGATTGGCCTTTCCAGGTTGCTTGGTTGGCCAAAAAGGGCGTATGCGTTTTTTCCTGAATATATTCAGGAAAAAACGCATACGCCCTTTTTGGCCAAGGGCATCATTGTCCACGTTTTGCCGCTTTTCATGTGCTTTCAAGGCGATTCGAATCTACCTCCTGAAATCTGTTTCCTGCAATTCTGCCTTGCTTTCAAAGCCTCTTCGTTGCCTTCCCTTAATATATTTGTGGACGAGAGGTATCATTTAAAACTCTGCAGGTTTGTGAATTGCAGTGCCCCTGAGCTCCATTTTTCAACTCGCTTTTTTGGGAGCTGGCCGCAAAAGCGCAGGATTGCTTCAGGCCCTCTTCTGGTTCTGGGGGGCAGGCTGAGCTTGTGCTTAATTCTTCTTCCTGATGGGAAAATAGAGTGACCTGTGCCTGTCCCAACACCTAGAGCTAGTCTCTCATTGGTTCCCCCTCTTCCCGTTCATCCTCAGGACAAATTGCAACCTGTACGGAACAGGAGGTTAAAGGTGCTGATTCTCCAAGGAGGGAGATGGCTAGTAAATTGGCTGGAATGGCGAACCCGAGCAAAGGAGATGAGAAATGAGGTGCGTTTTAGAAACCTTTCCCGATCACACGGTGTACCATCTTCTGGGTTTCTCATGCCTGTTTTCGACGTAGGAAGATGCCCTTGAACCTGGAGATTTGGGACCCATGGGATGGGTACCATGCAGTATTACTTGAAAGGGTCTGCGTTGGCTCACCCAACCTCACCGAACCTCTCAGCCCCAAGAGTGTCCACCCTTATGTCTCAATCAGCTGTGGGTCTAGATATGGTCAATCCAGGTTGCATCACAGCCCCTGAACGAATTTTGTAAGAATTTCTCTCTCTTTCACTGTCTTTGTTTCACGGGTTTTGAAAAGTAATTTATTTTTATAATGGGGTTTAGCTGCTTTTCACGGCTGTGTTTATGCCGCTTTACACCCCCTTGACTCACTTACAGAGAGATATCAATACATAGGTTTGAAGATTCTTCCTAGTCAGATATATTCTTGTGCGGTGAATAGGGGGTGTTGAGTCCAGTTCACTGAAAAAGGAATAGGTCTTGTCTCTTACATATTGGGTTTATGGAACGGTATCGGAGCTAATTTGAAACCCTTGTTTTATGCATCACCCCACCTCACCTTTCCCGTTCAGCAGCCATAGTGTGTTTCCTAAACGTGTGACTCTGTTCTGTTTTGTAATTCAGTTCAATTGTAGCGGTTTTTACATTCCCTCTCTAAGTGATATCTTATGATAAGTGTCTTTTTCTGTGTGACTTATTTCACTTAGAATCGTCGTACCTAAATCCACTCATCGTGCTGCTACTAGCCTTATGACGTGGATTTCCTGGCTGAGTGATATTCCATTGTACATGAGGACCACAACTTCTTTATCCATTTTTCTCTTTCCTAGGATATTTAAGGTGTAATGAAGTGGGGGTTCTTGTCAACAGAGCAGCCCTAAACTTTGGGGTGCCTGTGTCTTGCTGATTTTTCGTTTTCCCAATTTATACGCCCATGAGTGGAAGTGCCCTATGCTCTCCAAGCTGTGTTTTTTAGATGTTTCAGAACACACCGTACACTTCTCCAGAGTGGCTGTTGGCAATTTACATCCCACCCATCAGCGTAGCAAGGCTCCCATTTCTCCATGGCCGGTCCTGCATTTCTGGTTTGGACACTTTTTTCCGCATGGCCCTTTTGCCCGCTGGGAAGCGAGACTTCTTTGGAGCGCTGATTGGCCTTTCCAGGTTGCTTGGTTGGCCAAAAAGGGCGTATGCGTTTTTTCCTGAATATATTTAGGAAAAAACGCATACGCCCTTTTTGGCCAAGGGCATCATTGTCCACGTTTTGCCGCTTTTCATGTGCTTTCAAGGCGATTCGAATCTACCTCCTGAAATCTGTTTCCTGCAATTCTGCCTTGCTTTCAAAGCCTCTTCGTTGCCTTCCCTTAATATATTTGTGGACGAGAGGTATCATTTAAAACTCTGCAGGTTTGTGAATTGCAGTGCCCCTGAGCTCCATTTTTCAACTCGCTTTTTTGGGAGCTGGCCGCAAAAGCGCAGGATTGCTTCAGGCCCTCTTCTGGTTCTGGGGGGCAGGCTGAGCTTGTGCTTAATTCTTCTTCCTGATGGGAAAATAGAGTGACCTGTGCCTGTCCCAACACCTAGAGCTAGTCTCTCATTGGTTCCCCCTCTTCCCCTTCATCCTCAGGACAAATTGCAACCTGTACGGAACAGGAGGTTAAAGGTGCTGATTCTCCAAGGAGGGAGATGGCTAGTAAATCGGCTGGAATGGCGAACCCGAGCAAAGGAGATGAGAAATGAGGTGCGTTTTAGAAACCTTTCCCGATCACACGGTGTACCATCTTCTGGGTTTCTCATGCCTGTTTTCGACGTAGGAAGATGCCCTTGAACCTGGAGATTTGGGACCCATGGGATGGGTACCATGCAGTATTACTTGAAAGGGTCTGCGTTGGCTCACCCAACCTCACCGAACCTCTCAGCCCCAAGAGTGTCCACCCTTATGTCTCAATCAGCTGTGGGTCTAGATATGGTCAATCCAGGTTGCATCACAGCCCCTGAACGAATTTTGTAAGAATTTCTCTCTCTTTCACTGTCTTTGTTTCACGGGTTTTGAAAAGTAATTTATTTTCATAATGGGGTTTAGCTGCTTTTCACGGCTGTGTTTATGCCGCTTTACACCCCCTTGACTCACTTACGGAGAGATATCAATACATAGGTTTGAAGATTCTTCCTAGTCAGATATATTCTTGTGCGGTGAATAGGGGGTGTTGAGTCCAGTTCACTGAAAAAGGAATAGGTCTTGTCTCTTACATATTGGGTTTATGGAACGGTATCTGAGCTAATTTGAAACCCTTGTTTTATGCATCACCCCACCTCACCTTTCCCGTTCAGCAGCCATAGTGTGTTTTCTGAACGTGTGACTCTGTTCTGTTTTGTAATTCAGTTCAAGTGTAGCGGTTCTACATTCCCTCTAGAAGTGATATCTTATGATAAGTGTCTTTTTCTGTGTGACTTATTTCACTTAGAATCGTCGTACCTAAATCCACTCATCGTGCTGCTACTAGCCTTATGACGTTGATTTCCTGGCTGAGTGATATTCCATTGTACATGAGGACCACAACTTCTTTATCCATTTTTCTCTTTCCTAGGATATTTAAGGTGTAATGAAGTGGGGGTTTTTTTCAACAGAGCAGCCCTAAACTTTGGGGTGCCTGTGTCTTGCTGATTTTTAGTTTTCCCAATTTATACGCCCATGAGTGGAAGTGCCCTATGCTCTCCAAGCTGTGTTTTTTAGATGTTTCAGAACACACCGTACACTTCTCCAGAGTGGCTGTTGGCAATTTACATCCCACCCATCAGCGTAGCAAGGCTCCCATTTCTCCATGGCCGGTCCTGCATTTCGGGTTTGGACACTTTTTTCCGCATGGCCCTTTTGCCCGCTGGGAAGCGAGACTTCTTTGGAGCGCTGATTGGCCTTTCCAGGTTGCTTGGTTGGCCAAAAAGGGCGTATGCGTTTTTTCCTGAATATATTCAGGAAAAAACGCATACGCCCTTTTTGGCCAAGGGCATCATTGTCCACGTTTTGCCGCTTTTCATGTGCTTTCAAGGCGATTCGAATCTACCTCCTGAAATCTGTTTCCTGCAATTCTGCCTTGCTTTCAAAGCCTCTTCGTTGCCTTCCCTTAATATATTTGTGGACGAGAGGTATCATTTAAAACTCTGCAGGTTTGTGAATTGCAGTGCCCCTGAGCTCCATTTTTCAACTCGCTTTTTTGGGAGCTGGCCGCAAAAGCGCAGGATTGCTTCAGGCCCTCTTCTGGTTCTGGGGGGCAGGCTGAGCTTGTGCTTAATTCTTCTTCCTGATGGGAAAATAGAGTGACCTGTGCCTGTCCCAACACCTAGAGCTAGTCTCTCATTGGTTCCCCCTCTTCCCGTTCATCCTCAGGACAAATTGCAACCTGTAAGGAACAGGAGGTTAAAGGTGCTGATTCTCCAAGGAGGGAGATGGCTAGTAAATCGGCTGGAATGGCGAACCCGAGCAAAGGAGATGAGAAATGAGGTGCGTTTTAGAAACCTTTCCCGATCACACGGTGTACCATCTTCTGGGTTTCTCATGCCTGTTTTCGACGTAGGAAGATGCCCTTGAACCTGGAGATTTGGGACCCATGGGATGGGTACCATGCAGTATTACTTGAAAGGGTCTGCGTTGGCTCACCCAACCTCACCGAACCTCTCAGCCCCAAGAGTGTCCACCCTTATGTCTCAATCAGCTGTGGGTCTAGATATGGTCAATCCAGGTTGCATCACAGCCCCTGAACGAATTTTGTAAGAATTTCTCTCTCTTTCACTGTCTTTGTTTCACGGGTTTTGAAAAGTAATTTATTTTTATAATGGGGTTTAGCTGCTTTTCACGGCTGTGTTTATGCCGCTTTACACCCCCTTGACTCACTTACGGAGAGATATCAATACATAGGTTTGAAGATTCTTCCTAGTCAGATATATTCTTGTGCGGTGAATAGGGGGTGTTGAGTCCAGTTCACTGAAAAAGGAATAGGTCTTGTCTCTTACATATTGGGTTTATGGAACGGTATCTGAGCTAATTTGACACCCTTGTTTTATGCATCACCCCACCTCACCTTTCCCGTTCAGCAGCCATAGTGTGTTTCCTAAACGTGTGACTCTGTTCTGTTTTGTAATTCAGTTCAAGTGTAGCGGTTTTTACATTCCCTCTCTAAGTGATATCTTATGATAAGTGTCTTTTTCTGTGTGACTTATTTCACTTAGAATCGTCGTACCTAAATCCTCTCATCGTGCTGCTACTAGCCTTATGACGTGGATTTCCTGGCTGAGTGATATTCCATTGTACATGAGGACCCCAACTTCTTTATCCATTTTTCTCTTTCCTAGGATATTTAAGGTGTAATGAAGTGGGGGTTCTTGTCAACAGAGCAGCCCTAAACTTTGGGGTGCCTGTGTCTTGCTGATTTTTAGTTTTCCCAATTTATACGCCCATGAGTGGAAGTGCCCTATGCTCTCCAAGCTGTGTTTTTTAGATGTTTCAGAACACACCGTACACTTCTCCAGAGTGGCTGTTGGCAATTTACATCCCACCCATCAGCGTAGCAAGGCTCCCATTTCTCCATGGCCGGTCCTGCATTTCTGGTTTGGACACTGTTTTCCGCATGGCCCTTTTGCCCGCTGGGAAGCGAGACTTCTTTGGAGCGCTGATTGGCCTTTCCAGGTTGCTTGGTTGGCCAAAAAGGGCGTATGCGTTTTTTCCTGAATATATTCAGGAAAAAACGCATACGCCCTTTTTGGCCAAGGGCATCATTGTCCACGTTTTGCCGCTTTTCATGTGCTTTCAAGGCGATTCGAATCTACCTCCTGAAATCTGTTTCCTGCAATTCTGCCTTGCTTTCAAAGCCTCTTCGTTGCCTTCCCTTAATATATTTGTGGACGAGAGGTATCATTTAAAACTCTGCAGGTTTGTGAATTGCAGTGCCCCTGAGCTCCATTTTTCAACTCGCTTTTTTGGGAGCTGGCCGCAAAAGCGCAGGATTGCTTCAGGCCCTCTTCTGGTTCTGGGGGGCAGGCTGAGCTTGTGCTTAATTCTTCTTCCTGATGGGAAAATAGAGTGACCTGTGCCTGTCCCAACACCTAGAGCTAGTCTCTCATTGGTTCCCCCTCTTCCCGTTCATCCTCAGGACAAATTGCAACCTGTACGGAACAGGAGGTTAAAGGTGCTGATTCTCCAAGGAGGGAGATGGCTAGTAAATCGGCTGGAATGGCGAACCCGAGCAAAGGAGATGAGAAATGAGGTGCGTTTTAGAAACCTTTCCCGATCACACGGTGTACCATCTTCTGGGTTTCTCATGCCTGTTTTCGACGTAGGAAGATGCCCTTGAACCTGGAGATTTGGGACCCATGGGATGGGTACCATGCAGTATTACTTGAAAGGGTCTGCGTTGGCTCACCCAACCTCACCGAACCTCTCAGCCCCAAGAGTGTCCACCCTTATGTCTCAATCAGCTGTGGGTCTAGATATGGTCAATCCAGGTTGCATCACAGCCCCTGAACGAATTTTGTAAGAATTTCTCTCTCTTTCACTGTCTTTGTTTCACGGGTTTTGAAAAGTAATTTATTTTTATAATGGGGTTTAGCTGCTTTTCACGGCTGTGTTTATGCCGCTTTACACCCCCTTGACTCACTTACAGAGAGATATCAATACATAGGTTTGAAGATTCTTACTAGTCAGATATATTCTTGTGCGGTGAATAGGGGGTGTTGAGTCCAGTTCACTGAAAAAGGAATAGGTCTTGTCTCTTACATATTGGGTTTATGGAACGGTATCGGAGCTAATTTGAAACCCTTGTTTTATGCATCACCCCACCTCACCTTTCCCGTTCAGCAGCCATAGTGTGTTTCCTAAACGTGTGACTCTGTTCTGTTTTGTAATTCAGTTCAAGTGTAGCGGTTTTTACATTCCCTCTCTAAGTGATATCTTATGATAAGTGTCTTTTTCTGTGTGACTTATTTCACTTAGAATCGTCGTACCTAAATCCACTCATCGTGCTGCTACTAGCCTTATGACGTGGATTTCCTGGCTGAGTGATATTCCATTGTACATGAGGACCACAACTTCTTTATCCATTTTTCTCTTTCCTAGTATATTTAAGGTGTAATGAAGTGGGGGTTCTTGTCAACAGAGCAGCCCTAAACTTTGGGGTGCCTGTGTCTTGCTGATTTTTAGTTTTCCCAATTTATACGCCCATGAGTGGAAGTGCCCTATGCTCTCCAAGCTGTGTTTTTTAGATGTTTCAGAACACACCGTACACTTCTCCAGAGTGGCTGTTGGCAATTTACATCCCACCCATCAGCGTAGCAAGGCTCCCATTTCTCCATGGCCGGTCCTGCATTTCTGGTTTGGACACTTTTTTCCGCATGGCCCTTTTGCCCGCTGGGAAGCGAGACTTCTTTGGAGCGCTGATTGGCCTTTCCAGGTTGCTTGGTTGGCCAAAAAGGGCGTATGCGTGTTTTCCTGAATATATTTAGGAAAAAACGCATACGCCCTTTTTGGCCAAGGGCATCATTGTCCACGTTTTGCCGCTTTTCATGTGCTTTCAAGGCGATTCGAATCTACCTCCTGAAATCTGTTTCCTGCAATTCTGCCTTGCTTTCAAAGCCTCTTCGTTGCCTTCCCTTAATATATTTGTGGACGAGAGGTATCATTTAAAACTCTGCAGGTTTGTGAATTGCAGTGCCCCTGAGCTCCATTTTTCAACTCGCTTTTTTGGGAGCTGGCCGCAAAAGCGCAGGATTGCTTCAGGCCCTCTTCTGGTTCTGGGGGGCAGGCTGAGCTTGTGCTTAATTCTTCTTCCTGATGGGAAAATAGAGTGACCTGTGCCTGTCCCAACACCTAGAGCTAGTCTCTCATTGGTTCCCCCTCTTCCCCTTCATCCTCAGGACAAATTGCAACCTGTACGGAACAGGAGGTTAAAGGTGCTGATTCTCCAAGGAGGGAGATGGCTAGTAAATCGGCTGGAATGGCGAACCCGAGCAAAGGAGATGAGAAATGAGGTGCGTTTTAGAAACCTTTCCCGATCACACGGTGTACCATCTTCTGGGTTTCTCATGCCTGTTTTCGACGTAGGAAGATGCCCTTGAACCTGGAGATTTGGGACCCATGGGATGGGTACCATGCAGTATTACTTGAAAGGGTCTGCGTTGGCTCACCCAACCTCACCGAACCTCTCAGCCCCAAGAGTGTCCACCCTTATGTCTCAATCAGCTGTGGGTCTAGATATGGTCAATCCAGGTTGCATCACAGCCCCTGAACGAATTTTGTAAGAATTTCTCTCTCTTTCACTGTCTTTGTTTCACGGGTTTTGAAAAGTAATTTATTTTTATAATGGGGTTTAGCTGCTTTTCACGGCTGTGTTTATGCCGCTTTACACCCCCTTGACTCACTTACGGAGAGATATCAATACATAGGTTTGAAGATTCTTCCTAGTTAGATATATTCTTGTGCGGTGAATAGGGGGTGTTGAGTCCAGTTCACTGAAAAAGGAATAGGTCTTGTCTCTTACATATTGGGTTTATGGAACGGTATCTGAGCTAATATGAAACCCTTGTTTTATGCATCACCCCACCTCACCTTTCCCGTTCAGCAGCCATAGTGTGTTTCCTAAACGTGTGACTCTGTTCTGTTTTGTAATTCAGTTCAAGTGTAGCGGTTTTTACATTCCCTCTCTAAGTGATATCTTATGATAAGTGTCTTTTTCTGTGTGACTTATTTCACTTAGAATCGTCGTACCTAAATCCACTCATCGTGCTGCTACTAGCCTTATGACGTTGATTTCATGGCTGAGTGATATTCCATTGTACATGAGGACCCCAACTTCTTTATCCATTTTTCTCTTTCCTAGGATATTTAAGGTGTAATGAAGTGGGGGTTCTTGTCAACAGAGCAGCCCTAAACTTTGGGGTGCCTGTGTCTTGCTGATTTTTCGTTTTCCCAATTTATACGCCCATGAGTGGAAGTGCCCTATGCTCTCCAAGCTGTGTTTTTTAGATGTTTCAGAACACACCGTACACTTCTCCAGAGTGGCTGTTGGCAATTTACATCCCACCCATCAGCGTAGCAAGGCTCCCATTTCTCCATGGCCGGTCCTGCATTTCGGGTTTGGACACTTTTTTCCGCATGGCCCTTTTGCCCGCTGGGAAGCGAGACTTCTTTGGAGCGCTGATTGGCCTTTCCAGGTTGCTTGGTTGGCCAAAAAGGGCGTATGCGTTTTTTCCTGAATATATTCAGGAAAAAACGCATACGCCCTTTTTGGCCAAGGGCATCATTGTCCACGTTTTGCCGCTTTTCATGTGCTTTCAAGGCGATTCGAATCTACCTCCTGAAATCTGTTTCCTGCAATTCTGCCTTGCTTTCAAAGCCTCTTCGTTGCCTTCCCTTAATATATTTGTGGACGAGAGGTATCATTTAAAACTCTGCAGGTTTGTGAATTGCAGTGCCCCTGAGCTCCATTTTTCAACTCGCTTTTTTGGGAGCTGGCCGCAAAAGCGCAGGATTGCTTCCGGCCCTCTTCTGGTTCTGGGGGGCAGGCTGAGCTTGTGCTTAATTCTTCTTCCTGATGGGAAAATAGAGTGACCTGTGCCTGTCCCAACACCTAGAGCTAGTCTCTCATTGGTTCCCCCTCTTCCCCTTCATCCTCAGGACAAATTGCAACCTGTACGGAACAGGAGGTTAAAGGTGCTGATTCTCCAAGGAGGGAGATGGCTAGTAAATCGGCTGGAATGGCGAACCCGAGCAAAGGAGATGAGAAATGAGGTGCGTTTTAGAAACCTTTCCCGATCACACGGTGTACCATCTTCTGGGTTTCTCATGCCTGTTTTCGACGTAGGAAGATGCCCTTGAACCTGGAGATTTGGGACCCATGGGATGGGTACCATGCAGTATTACTTGAAAGGGTCTGCGTTGGCTCACCCAACCTCACCGAACCTCTCAGCCCCAAGAGTGTCCACCCTTATGTCTCAATCAGCTGTGGGTCTGGATATGGTCAATCCAGGTTGCATCACAGCCCCTGAACGAATTTTGTAAGAATTTCTCTCTCTTTCACTGTCTTTGTTTCACGGGTTTTGAAAAGTAATTTATTTTTATATTGGGGTTTAGCTGCTTTTCACGGCTGTGTTTATGCCGCTTTACACCCCCTTGACTCACTTACGGAGAGATATCAATACATAGGTTTGAAGATTCTTACTAGTCAGATATATTCTTGTGCGGTGAATAGGGGGTGTTGAGTCCAGTTCACTGAAAAAGGAATAGGTCTTGTCTCTTACATATTGGGTTTATGGAACGGTATCTGAGCTAATATGAAACCCTTGTTTTATGCATCACCCCACCTCACCTTTCCCGTTCAGCAGCCATAGTGTGTTTCCTAAACGTGTGACTCTGTTCTGTTTTGTAATTCAGTTCAAGTGTAGCGGTTTTTACATTCCCTCTCTAAGTGATATCTTATGATAAGTGTCTTTTTCTGTGTGACTTATTTCACTTAGAATCGTCGTACCTAAATCCACTCATCGTGCTGCTACTAGCCTTATGACGTTGATTTCATGGCTGAGTGATATTCCATTGTACATGAGGACCCCAACTTCTTTATCCATTTTTCTCTTTCCTAGGATATTTAAGGTGTAATGAAGTGGGGGTTCTTGTCAACAGAGCAGCCCTAAACTTTGGGGTGCCTGTGTCTTGCTGATTTTTCGTTTTCCCAATTTATACGCCCATGAGTGGAAGTGCCCTATGCTCTCCAAGCTGTGTTTTTTAGATGTTTCAGAACACACCGTACACTTCTCCAGAGTGGCTGTTGGCAATTTACATCCCACCCATCAGCGTAGCAAGGCTCCCATTTCTCCATGGCCGGTCCTGCATTTCGGGTTTGGACACTGTTTTCCGCATGGCCCTTTTGCCCGCTGGGAAGCGAGACTTCTTTGGAGCGCTGATTGGCCTTTCCAGGTTGCTTGGTTGGCCAAAAAGGGCGTATGCGTTTTTTCCTGAATATATTCAGGAAAAAACGCATACGCCCTTTTTGGCCAAGGGCATCATTGTCCACATTTTGCCGCTTTTCATGTGCTTTCAAGGCGATTCGAATCTACCTCCTGAAATCTGTTTCCTGCAATTCTGCCTTGCTTTCAAAGCCTCTTCGTTGCCTTCCCTTAATATATTTGTGGACGAGAGGTATCATTTAAAACTCTGCAGGTTTGTGAATTGCAGTGCCCCTGAGCTCCATTTTTCAACTCGCTTTTTTGGGAGCTGGCCGCAAAAGCGCAGGATTGCTTCCGGCCCTCTTCTGGTTCTGGGGGGCAGGCTGAGCTTGTGCTTAATTCTTCTTCCTGATGGGAAAATAGAGTGACCTGTGCCTGTCCCAACACCTAGAGCTAGTCTCTCATTGGTTCCCCCTCTTCCCCTTCATCCTCAGGACAAATTGCAACCTGTACGGAACAGGAGGTTAAAGGTGCTGATTCTCCAAGGAGGGAGATGGCTAGTAAATCGGCTGGAATGGCGAACCCGAGCAAAGGAGATGAGAAATGAGGTGCGTTTTAGAAACCTTTCCCGATCACACGGTGTACCATCTTCTGGGTTTCTCATGCCTGTTTTCAACGTAGGAAGATGCCCTTGAACCTGGAGATTTGGGACCCATGGGATGGGTACCATGCAGTATTACTTGAAAGGGTCTGCGTTGGCTCACCCAACCTCACCGAACCTCTCAGCCCCAAGAGTGTCCACCCTTATGTCTCAATCAGCTGTGGGTCTAGATATGGTCAATCCAGGTTGCATCACAGCCCCTGAACGAATTTTGTAAGAATTTCTCTCTCTTTCACTGTCTTTGTTTCACGGGTTTTGAAAAGTAATTTATTTTTATATTGGGGTTTAGCTGCTTTTCACGGCTGTGTTTATGCCGCTTTACACCCCCTTGACTCACTTACGGAGAGATATCAATACATAGGTTTGAAGATTCTTCCTAGTCAGATATATTCTTGTGCGGTGAATAGGGGGTGTTGAGTCCAGTTCACTGAAAAAGGAATAGGTCTTGTCTCTTACATATTGGGTTTATGGAACGGTATCTGAGCTAATTTGACACCCTTGTTTTATGCATCACCCCACCTCACCTTTCCCGTTCAGCAGCCATAGTGTGTTTCCTAAACGTGTGACTCTGTTCTGTTTTGTAATTCAGTTCAAGTGTAGCGGTTTTTACATTCCCTCTCTAAGTGATATCTTATGATAAGTGTCTTTTTCTGTGTGACTTATTTCACTTAGAATCGTCGTACCTAAATCCTCTCATCGTGCTGCTACTAGCCTTATGACGTGGATTTCCTGGCTGAGTGATATTCCATTGTACATGAGGACCCCAACTTCTTTATCCATTTTTCTCTTTCCTAGGATATTTAAGGTGTAATGAAGTGGGGGTTCTTGTCAACAGAGCAGCCCTAAACTTTGGGGTGCCAGTGTCTTGCTGATTTTTAGTTTTCCCAATTTATACGCCCATGAGTGGAAGTGCCCTATGCTCTCCAAGCTGTGTTTTTTAGATGTTTCAGAACACACCGTACACTTCTCCAGAGTGGCTGTTGGCAATTTACATCCCACCCATCAGCGTAGCAAGGCTCCCATTTCTCCATGGCCGGTCCTGCATTTCTGGTTTGGACACTGTTTTCCGCATGGCCCTTTTGCCCGCTGGGAAGCGAGACTTCTTTGGAGCGCTGATTGGCCTTTCCAGGTTGCTTGGTTGGCCAAAAAGGGCGTATGCGTTTTTTCCTGAATATATTCAGGAAAAAACGCATACGCCCTTTTTGGCCAAGGGCATCATTGTCCACGTTTTGCCGCTTTTCATGTGCTTTCAAGGCGATTCGAATCTACCTCCTGAAATCTGTTTCCTGCAATTCTGCCTTGCTTTCAAAGCCTCTTCGTTGCCTTCCCTTAATATATTTGTGGACGAGAGGTATCATTTAAAACTCTGCAGGTTTGTGAATTGCAGTGCCCCTGAGCTCCATTTTTCAACTCGCTTTTTTGGGAGCTGGCCGCAAAAGCGCAGGATTGCTTCAGGCCCTCTTCTGGTTCTGGGGGGCAGGCTGAGCTTGTGCTTAATTCTTCTTCCTGATGGGAAAATAGAGTGACCTGTGCCTGTCCCAACACCTAGAGCTAGTCTCTCATTGGTTCCCCCTCTTCCCGTTCATCCTCAGGACAAATTGCAACCTGTACGGAACAGGAGGTTAAAGGTGCTGATTCTCCAAGGAGGGAGATGGCTAGTAAATCGGCTGGAATGGCGAACCCGAGCAAAGGAGATGAGAAATGAGGTGCGTTTTAGAAACCTTTCCCGATCACACGGTGTACCATCTTCTGGGTTTCTCATGCCTGTTTTCGACGTAGGAAGATGCCCTTGAACCTGGAGATTTGGGACCCATGGGATGGGTACCATGCAGTATTACTTGAAAGGGTCTGCGTTGGCTCACCCAACCTCACCGAACCTCTCAGCCCCAAGAGTGTCCACCCTTATGTCTCAATCAGCTGTGGGTCTAGATATGGTCAATCCAGGTTGCATCACAGCCCCTGAACGAATTTTGTAAGAATTTCTCTCTCTTTCACTGTCTTTGTTTCACGGGTTTTGAAAAGTAATTTATTTTTATAATGGGGTTTAGCTGCTTTTCACGGCTGTGTTTATGCCGCTTTACACCCCCTTGACTCACTTACAGAGAGATATCAATACATAGGTTTGAAGATTCTTACTAGTCAGATATATTCTTGTGCGGTGAATAGGGGGTGTTGAGTCCAGTTCACTGAAAAAGGAATAGGTCTTGTCTCTTACATATTGGGTTTATGGAACGGTATCGGAGCTAATTTGAAACCCTTGTTTTATGCATCACCCCACCTCACCTTTCCCGTTCAGCAGCCATAGTGTGTTTCCTAAACGTGTGACTCTGTTCTGTTTTGTAATTCAGTTCAAGTGTAGCGGTTTTTACATTCCCTCTCTAAGTGATATCTTATGATAAGTGTCTTTTTCTGTGTGACTTATTTCACTTAGAATCGTCGTACCTAAATCCACTCATCGTGCTGCTACTAGCCTTATGACGTGGATTTCCTGGCTGAGTGATATTCCATTGTACATGAGGACCCCAACTTCTTTATCCATTTTTCTCTTTCCTAGGATATTTAAGGTGTAATGAAGTGGGGGTTCTTGTCAACAGAGCAGCCCTAAACTTTGGGGTGCCTGTGTCTTGCTGATTTTTCGTTTTCCCAATTTATACGCCCATGAGTGGAAGTGCCCTATGCTCTCCAAGCTGTGTTTTTTAGATGTTTCAGAACACACCGTACACTTCTCCAGAGTGGCTGTTGGCAATTTACATCCCACCCATCAGCGTAGCAAGGCTCCCATTTCTCCATGGCCGGTCCTGCATTTCTGGTTTGGACACTTTTTTCTGCATGGCCCTTTTGCCCGCTGGGAAGCGAGACTTCTTTGGAGCGCTGATTGGCCTTTCCAGGTTGCTTGGTTGGCCAAAAAGGGCGTATGCGTTTTTTCCTGAATATATTTAGGAAAAAACGCATACGCCCTTTTTGGCCAAGGGCATCATTGTCCACGTTTTGCCGCTTTTCATGTGCTTTCAAGGCGATTCGAATCTACCTCCTGAAATCTGTTTCCTGCAATTCTGCCTTGCTTTCAAAGCCTCTTCGTTGCCTTCCCTTAATATATTTGTGGACGAGAGGTATCATTTAAAACTCTGCAGGTTTGTGAATTGCAGTGCCCCTGAGCTCCATTTTTCAACTCGCTTTTTTGGGAGCTGGCCGCAAAAGCGCAGGATTGCTTCAGGCCCTCTTCTGGTTCTGGGGGGCAGGCTGAGCTTGTGCTTAATTCTTCTTCCTGATGGGAAAATAGAGTGACCTGTGCCTGTCCCAACACCTAGAGCTAGTCTCTCATTGGTTCCCCCTCTTCCCCTTCATCCTCAGGACAAATTGCAACCTGTACGGAACAGGAGGTTAAAGGTGCTGATTCTCCAAGGAGGGAGATGGCTAGTAAATCGGCTGGAATGGCGAACCCGAGCAAAGGAGATGAGAAATGAGGTGCGTTTTAGAAACCTTTCCCGATCACACGGTGTACCATCTTCTGGGTTTCTCATGCCTGTTTTCGACGTAGGAAGATGCCCTTGAACCTGGAGATTTGGGACCCATGGGATGGGTACCATGCAGTATTACTTGAAAGGTTCTGCGTTGGCTCACCCAACCTCACCGAACCTCTCAGCCCCAAGAGTGTCCACCCTTATGTCTCAATCAGCTGTGGGTCTAGATATGGTCAATCCAGGTTGCATCACAGCCCCTGAACGAATTTTGTAAGAATTTCTCTCTCTTTCACTGTCTTTGTTTCACGGGTTTTGAAAAGTAATTTATTTTTATAATGGGGTTTAGCTGCTTTTCACGGCTGTGTTTATGCCGCTTTACACCCCCTTGACTCACTTACGGAGAGATATCAATACATAGGTTTGAAGATTCTTCCTAGTTAGATATATTCTTGTGCGGTGAATAGGGGGTGTTGAGTCCAGTTCACTGAAAAAGGAATAGGTCTTGTCTCTTACATATTGGGTTTATGGAACGGTATCTGAGCTAATATGAAACCCTTGTTTTATGCATCACCCCACCTCACCTTTCCCGTTCAGCAGCCATAGTGTGTTTCCTAAACGTGTGACTCTGTTCTGTTTTGTAATTCAGTTCAAGTGTAGCGGTTTTTACATTCCCTCTCTAAGTGATATCTTATGATAAGTGTCTTTTTCTGTG